>NC_053155.1:130194738-130394738 GCF_016835505.1 Polypterus senegalus
ATCACTTTGGTCAGATCAGTTGGATACGTTAGCTTCTCTGGAAGATATAAATGGGTATCATCAGAATGGCAGTGGAATGAGATTCTTTTATGAATAGAAGTAGCATGTATAAGGAGAAAAGAATTGGTTGTACGATTGAACCCTGAGGTTTTCCACAAGTAAATCCAGAGGAAGGGGAAGCATGATCCCTGATTGTCACAAAAAAATAACAATTTATGAAGCAAGAGGTGACCCATTGAAATGTAGTCCTCGAAATCCCAAACCCAGAATCATAGCCTTTGAACCAATATGCAGTGATGTATTGTGTCAAAGGCTAAACGTAGGTCAGCAGTACAAGTATAGAACAGTTACATTCAGCAGGATTCAATAAAAGAGTGCTAGCGACTTTAGGAAGAGGAATTTCAGTACTGTAATGTTTTAGAAAACAAGACTGAACTTTTTCAAAAATGTGAGAGCTATTCCCAGGATTTCTGAGAAAAAATGTAATTTTGAAATTGGCCTCTAATTATTGCGGCAGGATGGGTCAAGGCCTGAACATAAGCAATCATAAAATATTCAGTAACACAGCCAGAAGAATGGCAATAATACTGGAGAGCAAATATACCATAGATTTACCATACCCAGCATTCTTATTAGACAATTGGGATGGGCAGCCTTGAAAATACTAGAAGAAAGGTTCACGCCTGAGGTAAAAATTGTTAAATTAAGTGAGATATGTTATCTATAAACATATATCACACTATACAAAATATATTACTATTAAGTGAAATATAAGGGCATATTAAGTACAATATTGGATATATATTATAAAGTAATTCCCTTATATATAATCATGCCAATTTTAGATACACAATATCAGTAAGACAGAAAGCATATAAAAATAACAGATCCAAAAGGTCATCAGTCAGACACCATGCTTCAGCCCACACACAAACTACTTTGCTGCAGTAAAGGTTATTTTTTCTGCACATATGACAGAAACAAGTGCAAGGCAAAAAAAAGCTTGCATCTTATTTTTTCCAGAATCCTGGGTATCATACCGTTTACAAAGACAATGATACTACTACAGTATCTCAATTCAGTTACCCAGTAAGTAACTAAATGAAACACACATCCAAGTACAGCATCCTAACGGAACAAATTATGGCTCACAAATGCAGCACTCAAAATAAAACTGTCTAATACAATATAGTACATTTAGAGGATAACATATTATTATAGGTATTGTTATTATTATTATTATTATTATTATTATTATTATTATTATCATTATTATTATTATTGCATAATAGTCTCAAGTCCATTTAGAAAAATATGAAAATAATGTAATAACAGCCAGCATGACTTTCTAACCAGACCAATCTTTAAGATTTTTTTGAATAGGCAGCATACAAGATAATTCATTTTCTCTTTCAAAAAGCCTTGGATACAGTCCCTGCCAAAGATTAATTCTGAAACCAAAAGCTGTAGGCATCAGAGGTAACCAACAAAACTGCACCACTAGTTGGTTAACCATCAGGACACAAAGAGTACAGTTAAGAGGAGAATGCTCCACATGGAGTGAGGTCATCAGTTGAGTCCCTCAGGGGGTCTGCTCTTGGTCTGTTACTTTTTCTGATTTATATTAATGACATTGATTCCAATATAGTTAGTAAACTTGTGAAATTCACAGATGACACTAAAATTAGAGGAATGATAGACACTGAGGAGGCAGCAAAAAGGATTCAAAAAGACCTGGACAAGCTTCAGAACTGGGCAAACACTTGGAAAATGCTTTTTTTACTATAGAAAAGTAAATCACATGGGCAAAAAGGAATGTCAATTATAAACACAAGATGGAAGACACTATCAGACAGGAAGCAAACTCTATAAAGGATTTAGGGGTTTATGTTAACACAACATTTTTACCAACTAAAGAATACAAAGAAGATGTTAAAAAGGAAAATAAAATGTAGGTTTATATGGTAAAAACTGTTAAATATAAATCAAGTGATGCTATGCTGAGAGTTTATAGTGCACTAGTGAGACTGCATCTGGAGTATTGCATGCAGTTCTGGTCACCACGCTACATAAAAGACAGAGCAGCTGTGCAGAGGAGAACAACCAACTGCATACCAAGACTTGACGGCATATCGTACTCTGACGGACTCAGAGAATTAAGGAGAAGTCTGGGTGGGGATTAAATCCAGGTCTTCGGAATTCTCAAAGGTATTGATAAAGTAGATTTTCTCAGAATTCTTTCAACTGAACAGTCAATCAGTTATTTGAGGGCATCAGTGGAAATTACTGGTACAGTTTACCTATTAGCCTAATGGACTATATTGCATCTTCTCATTTGTTTATCCAAATGATAGCCACAGGGTTCTTGAGAATGGCCCAGCTACATTGGGTGCAAGGCAGGAAACAACTCTAGACAGCTCCAGGAAGTGTGCTAGCTCATCACATGGCCCACAAGCACAGCATTAATTTGGAATTGCCAAAATACCTAACATACATATCTTCTGGGATGTAACAGGAGATCCAGAATGCCCAAAGGAAATCCTAACCACAGAAAAAGTAATTTTTTTGGTTATTTTGTACATTTTTTTTACATTATTATGCATCTTTTCTGGACGCTTGCCTTAATTATGAGGATTTTGAGATATGCAAAATCCATTTCAGCACTTTAAAAATGTATTTCAAATGTATTTGACGACAGATATCTTTATTGACACCATTTTGCTTTTGCGGTTGATAGGGCTATTTTGGGAAGTGAGCTTCTTACAATTGCTATGGTAAATGACCAAGAGTGCAGCGCTTGATATCCTGCGATGCTTTAAAAGGATGACATCACGCCTTTATAGGTCATCCAAAACTGGATAAAAGCTCATCATGTATGCATGTGTTTTGCTATGTCTCTTGTCTTTTGGGTTTAATAAATTTCTATTGAAGTATTAACTTCAAACTTTGACTTCTTATTTAGGTTTTGCGAAAGATCAAACAGATTCAAACTTTCCTAAGCATGCTGACAATGTCTCTTCTACTGGTTGCTAAGCCAAAAAACAGAAGCAGGCAAAATAGAATGAGCCAAATGTAACCTGGTGTTGTCTATGTGGAATGTTTGGATATTGATTTTTGCCACATAGACAGCAAAAGGGTGCAGGATTCATACCTAGGAAATTTTATCAGTGAAGGCATTCACCAGCCACTGCACCACCATGTCCCATTACCTAATTAAGATTCTTTTAATTAGAGCATTGAGTTAGGCACAAGAACGAAAAACTGAACATTTTTTGAAGGATTCAACAACATTTGTTTGTATAGCTCATTTTCATACATAAGTGTAGCTCACAGTGTTTTACAAACAGTAAAAGAAAAATGAAAATTATGAAAGAGGTAAAATGGGAGAATCACTTATTTGTGACACTCTAATGATTATAATGGTAAAGGATAATGTCTGATTTAATAACATATGAGTGCTGTGGTCTTATAGCAGAAGGAGGGGAAAGCGGAAACTCCTGCTGGCAAGCAAAAAATGCTGTTTGAACATTCTGAATCTATAGTAATTAAATGTGATCAAGTAATTAAATATTACATGTGTGTGAGAAAAAGTCTGAGAAGATTTGATACTTCTATCACCATAATCGTAGTATCCTTCAACTTTTGCAGCAACAAATAGTGTACAGTAGTTCATCCAGTTGACAGATAATAACATACCCACTGTTGGAATTTGGAAGAAGGATTCTCTGAAAGATAATGTGTCCTTCAGAATTGTGTGCAGCCTCTGGAATTGTCACTCTAGCTGCCTATTCTTTATGTCGTCTTATAGTTTGCAGTGACACTATTCCTGTCTTTATCCAATCTGGTGTCTCTTGAACTAGAGTGGCCATTCTCAGTTTAGCAAAAATAAGAAATAGCTCTTCTGGTTTATTCTGTCTCAACACTCACTAAACATGCTCCTTTTAATGGTGCCAACATAAGACAGAATAAAAGATTGGAACAAATTTGTGACACATTTTTATATTTCTTACAGATGATTCCTGTGAAAGATACAAAAAAACTCCATTTTCAGTCAGTAGGATGACTGCAGTTCTGAGAAACATGAGACCACACTATGGAGCTACAATATAAGAAGTGCTGAAGGAAGTCAAAAGTCTGTATTATATACAATAGGTTTGGACAATTATTAACTGAAGAAAAAGGATGTAGTTCATCCCAGTAAATGATTCTGAGATTTTTATTGCATTAACTGCAAATGCACAAGGGCTGCTGTGTTACATATTGCTGCCTTTTCACAGCTCTTGGGGTACAGAATTGAACCCACACTTGGCTTCTCAGGTGAATTCCCTTTCATTAGTATGGCTTGCTATCAAATTAATAGGTGATGATAAATTTACCCAATGGGAAAACGTGTGCATATACTCATACACAATACAATATACAGTATTGTTTTCCCATGGTGGTCATGTTTCTCCACTGCATTGACAGAATAAATTATACCTCCAGCAGGGCTGGATTTAGGTCTTTAGAGTTGCAAAGCTCTGTAAAAAATTATGGTGTCATATATTCAATGTCAAAAAAGAACTAAATTATAAATTGATTTTTTTCCCCTACATGAAACAAAACCTGCTTACACATTAAAAATAAAATAGCTTTTTTTTAAATAAATTTTCTTATTGTAAAATCTAGGATAATCCTGGCTCAACAAAGTTTATCCGCTTCTATCCACATTAGGGAATGTGATCCAAGTTTGCCTTGACACATTGTTGTTCTCTGAAGGTGTTTTGTTCTTTTCATCAGAGAAAGTGAGCATTCTACAGGGCAATGATTAATCATCAATGTTCATAAAAGCTATGAAGTGCAATCTCAACATCTGGAAATACACATTGGATCAAGAAGATCAACTTGACTGAATTTCATTTTTCCTGTTTCATTTACCCTTGCACACAGTGGAGATACCACAGTTCTCCAAAGAGATTCATATTCAAGTTTCAGTTAGCTTTTTGAAAACCTTGTGGCAATTTTTCCATGTAATGGACACACCTGAAGAACATGTCCAAAATAACTTCATACAGTAAAGTTCATGCATTTTTGAAATATCAAGTATTACAATATTTTAAATATGAGATTCTTTGAGTGTTTTTGGCACATAAACAGTCTGCTTATTGTGTAATGTAGAACTATGTCTTTCATTTCAAGTCAAATTTCCATTTAGGGATCATGCAGTATGGGTTAATACACTGGTAACACTTTAGTTTAGGTACTGCAAAAATACATCTACTGCTCATTTACTCTTATGTAACAAGACCTTAACAAAGCCTTATTTTCGTCTTCATAACGCTTACAAAACATCAATAGACAAGTCACTTCGTTGCAGTGTTTCATATTGACTTGATGTTAAAATTAATAAATATGAAGAATTCACAGGTCTAATACTAAATATGTAATGTCACAGGTGGCTGGGTACGGTCGGCAATCAACCGCCTATTTAAGGAGCGGCCGCCCTGCCTATTTAAGGAGCGGCCGCCCTGCAATCAAGGCTGGAGTCGGGTGAGGAGGAAGACGAGGTTGTGGCAGAGGAGGCGAGGAGAGGTCCAAGTGATTTGTGTGTGGAGACAGTGGCTATTGACTTTGGGGAACTGGGGGTTTGGTGGCGGTGCACTTGACATTTGTAAATAACTGTAAATAAACGTGTGGTGATGGCTGAAACGGTGTCCACCTGTGTGTGTCCAGGCCGCTCTATTTCACAGTGGCGTAGCCGGCAGGATGCTCCACCTGGGTCGAGGTGGGGACCTGTATTCCTGATAAAGTCTGTGAAAGGCCCGACACAACAGGGGAACCCACCCACGTGCCACAGGGGCGGCGTGCACCCAACCCCGTAGCAACGAAGTGTGGCATGGACTAGTGGAGGTCCATTGGTGGACTTTGTGATTAAGGGGCGGCTCACCGATGTGGGGCCCAGGAAGGAGGCTGCCGAGAAGGTGAGGCTGTGGCTGCGGAAGCCGCAGCAGCAGCGGTGCTGCCCGGAGACTTTCTGTGAGAGAGGAGAGAGAGAAGGCCGACCAAAAGTCCCTCCTCATTACAGGCACGGGATTGGACAGCATGTCCTGTTCTCTCGCCAGCAATTGGTCGAAGGCGAGAGCAGGGAATGTCCGTCCCATGCACCCAGGAAACCCGAGTGGGCCGCAGGGAAAGGCCCATAGAGAGCAGTCTGTAAGTGGAACTACTCACAAGGTAAGCCCACCGCCGGCTGCTTCTCTCTCCTTGGCGGCGATTTTACAGGAGTTGCAAGAGGAACTGATGAGTGGTAGAGTAGCATAAATCTTACATTTATACTTTTGGTACGCCACATCACACTGCCTAGTATTTGCAAGGGTACAATTTATGCAAATAACTATTGATCTACACTTGCCAATCTCACTTCTGCCTTTTACGTACTCGTTCTTTGTTCATCTATCCAAACTGTTGCTTGACTGGTCTTTCTAAACCACACAACATAAGAACATAAGAAATTAAACAAATGAGAGGACATCATTCAGTCCATCAAGCTTGTTTGTTTAGCTAATATCCAGATATTTTCTAAAGGTGGTCAAGGTTTCTGCTTCAACTGCATATTACAGTTTGCGCCAGATTCCCATAACTCTTTGCATAAAGAAGTGCTTCATAGCTTCAATCTTAAATGCATTTCCCCTTTGCTACAAATTGATGTCATAGAGTACGTGATTCACCCTTTCTTTAATCAGTGCAATTCGCAAGATGCATACCAAGGCTGCTTTGTTTGTTAGAAGATCTTGTCCCCAAAGATCCAGTGCGATTAGCTTTTTTGCCCCAAACCAGCCAAAACATTGAAGTATTTTTATTTATACATTTCTATTGTATTTTTACTGATATAAAATGAGGCTTGATTTAATTATTTCTTATCGCTTTATAGCTGGACTTTTGTAGTAGTGATCTGAGCCTCTGCTTACTAAAGAGTTCTACACAAAATGTGTCTAGAATCAATATTGTATTTCAATCAGTATTTGCCTTATTTCTCTCAGCCTCATTCTAGTTGTATAGTGCAGGCATCCTATGCATAGAGAGAGAGGAGAGGTTTTTTCTGAATAGCTGCAGGAAAAATTAGTTGATCATTTACACATTAGGCCTCCTGGTGGGGTGCATATGTGTGTGGCAGTCAGAGTAAAGTCAGCTCTTCTTTTGTCTTTTTGAGTCACACTGACTTAAAAGGCTTTAGTGAAAAGCTGTGTCATCGTGCATCTGCAAATTGAAATAGGTAAGGAAAAATTTTGACTGTATAGAACCGGCTTAATGAATTTTACAATGCTAAAACACTTTGTCTCTAGTCTTCTTTATTTTATTTTGTGAGGAAAAAACTTAACCTACTTAATGGCATTCTGAAGAAAATATTTTTGTTGACCAGTTTCAGTAATACACTCATATATTTAATAACGGTATTCTTCATGAAATATTTTGGTGGGATAGGTACAATGATTTACTCATTAAATAAAAAAAAATACTTTTGGATTCCACCAAATCTAACTTGTATTTTAAAAATTATTACTCTGGCTACAAAGAAACTGAAAACAGGAATATCTATGCAGCGTTTTTGTCTTCAGAGACAGCAAATGGGTCAGTTGCCATACTAGCAGCAAATCAAGGCCTGACTTCGTAGTATAATACTAAGAGGAAATTATCCTCAAGTCTAAGTGCTGTCTTAGTGAACAATGTAACAAAATCAATACTAAGTTTAACTAATCCATATCTAGTCTCCATTTGGCCTTGTGTTTCTCCTTGGTTTGTTCTGCCAGCCATCTGAGCACCCATCGATGGCGGTGCGGCTGACAATTAGCATCTCGCCCTCTCTCATGGTGTGTTCATACACATTTATTTTGATTTATAGGGTAGTGTACTGGGGAAAAGTACATCCTCATGTTATTTTAATAAAAAATTGCAATATTTCAGCTAAATTAGATCAAAATGAGTGTCACTGTCATTATTGTAAATGTTATTCACTTTGAGCATTTAAAAAGGCCCTGAAATCTATAGAAAGTATACACTGTAGAAAGTAATGACAACTAGAATTACATTAGTAGAATCGTATCTGATGCATAGGTGTCTCTGTAACTCATTTCCCAATTATGGATATACTACAGTAACAGAAGAGCTGATATGTGTCATTCATTACGGGCCCAGCTTTTCCTAATAACCAGATTAATCCATTAGTCACCAAAGCACATGAAATACAGTTCCTCGATAATGTTTGGGACAAAGACACATTTTTCCTTTTACTAAGTTAGAAGCTGGACAATATTCACAAAGAAAGTCTAATCACAGAACAAATTTCCAATATAATGGGTACAGTTTGGTCCATAAGTATTTGGACAGTGACACAATTTTCATAATTCCAGGGGCTCAAAAATATTTGGAGAAACTAAGATTATCATAAATATAATGATCATTTTCAATATTTGGTTGAAAATCCTTTACAGTCAATGACTGCCTGAGTCTGGAACCTAAGGCCATTTCCAAGTGCTGGATTTCCACTCTACTGATGTGTTGCCAGGCCTTTACTGCAGTTCTCTTCAGTTGCTGCTTTGTTGGACTTTCTGGCATCGGTTTTGTCTTCAGCAAGTGAAATATCTTTGCAATTCAGTTGAGGTCAGTTGATTGATTTGGCCATTGAAGAATATAACACGTATTTGCGTTAAAAAGCACTTGGTTTGCTTTTGCAGTATGTGTTGACTCATTGTCCATCTGTACTGTGACAAATCGTCCTGTCAGTGTTGCAGCATTTGACTGAATTTAAATAGTTAGTATAGCCCTATGCACTTCAGAATTCATCAATAAACAGTGACTGACTTCTATTCACAGCAATGCATGATCATACCATAAAACTGCCTCCACCATGTCTCACAGATGATGTGGTATGCATCGGATCATAAGCCATTTCTTCTCTTCTCCATACTCTTCTCTTTCCATTATTCTGGTATATATTGATCTTAGTTTCATTTCATACGTTAGACTTAGTGATTACTAAAGGACTGAAAATTGATATAAAACAGATCATTGATATTGGTCTATCAGACCATTTTCTTCTACTTTTTAATATAGAAATAATGATAAAAAACACTCATGAGAAGCATATTGTTAAAATGTTCTTTGATTCGGCAGCAGCTTTAAAACTTACAAACATTTTAAGCAATCAGTCCGTTTATAGTGCCAGCTATAATAGCGAGGACAATGTAAATAGTAAGGTGGAAAGATTTAATTCTAAAGTAAGAGCTGCTGTTGACATAGTTGCACCTGAAAAGACAGTTAAAAAATCTTCTAGCATTGTTATACCATGGAAGACCCAAAGAGTGTCTGATTTAAAGAGAACATGCCGTAGAGCTGAGCGTCAATGGAGGAAGAGTAAACTTACTATCCACCACGAAATATTAAAAGTCAAAATAACAGAATACAATAACACTGTCCGTCTTGAGAGACGCTGCTATTTCTCCAAGATTATAAATAACAATGCTAGTAATCCCAGAGTCTTATTTTCTACAATTGATCGCCTACTAAACCCAGGTAGCTCAAAGGAATGCCTCCTAAGTGCTTCCAGTGAAACCTTGTGAGGCTGTCGCTGTATTTTTCAATCAAAAAATTAATGATATTAGAAATAACATAGTATATCTCCACAACACTAAGGATCCTCCTAAACCCCAGCATCCTGTTATAAACAAATTCAACTCTTTCACTAGGATAGATTTACCTGATTTAAAGAAAATAATCTCTCAATTAAAACCCTCCACCTCGTCCTTGACCCGATACCAACAAGGTTTTTCAAAGAAGTATCAGGGTGCTAATTGATAATGTTCTGGACATAGTAAATTCGTCACTAGATACTGGGGTCTTCCCAGACTGTCTTAAGACTGCTGTAGTTAAACCCCTACTTAAGAAACATAATCTTGACCCTCGGCTCTTGAAAATTTTAGACCCATCTCTAACTTGCCCTTCTTAAGTAAAGTTCTAGAGAAGGCAGTCATTATGCAGTTAAATGACCACCTAAATAAACATGCTATTCTTGATAAATTTCAGTCAGGTTTTAGAACAAATCACAGCACAGAAACTGCACTCGTTAAAGTAGTAAATGACTTGCAGGTAAATGCAGACAGAGGCCATTTATCTGTTCTCATCCTCTTAGATCTGAGTGCTGCATTTGACACCATTGATCACAATATTCTTAGAAATCGCCTTAGTCAATGGGTGGGCCTCTCTGGCAGTGTCTTAAATTGGTTTGAATCCTACCTGACAGGGAGAAAATTTTTGGTTAGTTGTGGGAATTACAACTCGAAGACACATGATATCCAATATGGTGTTCCACAAGGCTCTATCCTGGGTCCGCTGTTATTCTCAATCTACATGCTTCCGTTAGGTCAGATTATCTCAGGGCACAACGTGAGCTACCACAGCTATGCTGATGACACACAGCTGTACTTATCAATAGCACCTGATGACCCTGATTCTATTGATTCACTAACACAATGTCTGACTTGTATCTCAGAATGGATGAATAGTAATTTTCTCAAGTTAAATAAAGAGAAAACTGAAATTTTAGTGATCAGCAATAATGGATACAATGAGGCTATTAGAAATAAACTGGATACATTAGGATTAAAAGTCAAGACGGAGGTAAAAAGCTTAGGGTGATTGTTGACTGTAATCTGAATTTTAAATCACATATTAATCAGATCATTAGGACAGCATTTTTCACTTAAGAAACATAAGTAAAGTTAGACCTCTTATATCACTGAAAGATGCTGAGAAATTAGTTCACGCGTTTGTTTTCAGTCGACTAGATTACTGTAATGCACTCCTCTCAGGACTACCCAAAAAAGATATAAATCGTTTGCAACTAGTGCAGAATGCAGCTGCTAGAATCCTAACTAGGAAAAGAAAATCGAACACATTTCTCCAGTTTTAATGTCACTACACTGGTTACCTGTGTCATTCAGAATTGACTTTAAAATTCTGCTTATGGTTTATAAAGCCTTAAATAATCTCGCCCCATCTTATATATCGGAATGTCTGACACCTTATATTCCAAATCGTAACCTCAGATCCTCAAATGAGTGTCTCCTTAGAATTCCAAGAACAAAACTTAAAAGAAGTAGTGAGGCGGCCTTCTGCTGCTATGCACCTAAAATCTGGAATAGCCTGCCAATAGGAATTCACCAGGCTGATACAGTAGAGCACTTTAAAACACTGCTGAAAACATATTATTTTAACATGACCTTTCTATAACTTCATTTTAATCTTAATTTAACTTAATCCTGATACTCTATATGTTCAATTCCTCAAAATAACTATTCATGGTGGCTCTAAAATCGGTACTGACCCCTACTCTCTTTTCTGTTTCTTTTTCCGGTTTCTTTGTGGTGGTGGCCTGCGCCACCTCCACCTACTCAAAGCTTCATGATGCTCCAACAATGATGGACGGATTAAAAGGCAGAAGTCTACGTGACCATCATCATCATCAAGCCCTTCCGTGAGAATCCTAAATCCAAAGAGGACTGTTTCATTTATGTTAGGTAGAATGCCCAGAGGGGACTGGGCGGTCTCACGGTCTGGAATCCCTACAGATTTTATTTTTCTCCAGCCGTCTGGAGTTTTTGTTTTTCTGTCCCCTGGCCATTGAACCTTACTCTTATTCGATGTTAATTAATGTTGATTTATTTTGTTTTATAATTGTGTCTTTCATTTTTCTATTCTTTAATATGTAAAGCACTTTGAGCTACTGTTTGTATGAAAATGTGCTATATAAATAAATGTTGTTGTTGTGTTGTTGTTGTTGTTGTTGTTGTTATTTGTCTAAAGAAAATTGTTCCAGAACTGGACAGGCTTTTGTCTGTTCTTCCTAAGCTTGAGGTTGCCCAGTAGTTTGCACCTTGTGGTAAACCCTCTGTCTTTAGTTTTATGAAGTCTTCTCTTGATTGTAGATTTTGGCAATGATAGGTCTACCTCCCAGAGAGTGTTCTTGGTTTGGTTAAATGTTGTGAAGGGTTCTCCTTCACCATTTGACAGAATTCTGCAATCATCTAGCACAGTTGTCTTCTTTGGTTTTTCAGACCTTCTGGTGTTACTCAGCTTACCAGTGCATTTCTTCTTTTTGAAAATGTACCATATGGTTGATTTGACCACTCCTGGTGTTTCTGCTATCTCTCTAAAGGGTTTGTTTTGTTTTCTCAGCCTAATTATGGCCTCTATTTACTTGCATGAACAGCTCTTTGGACTTCATATTTAGAGTTCACAGTGACAGCTTCAAATGCAAATTCCACACTTGGAATTAGTTCCAGTCCTTTTACCTGTTGTGAAGGACAGCCGGGTCCCACGCCCGGCAGGGACGCCCCTACTGCTTATGTACCTCCCCCGGGACACTTGGTGCCAGCCTCCATGGCTGACGGTGATTCTCTAATCACCCGCAGGGATCCATGGGAGATGGAGTCCTCCACAGCCTGGTTGGGGGCTCGGATGGCCGCTAGGGGGAGCTGTATGGACTCAGCAGCCTGGCTGGACGAATCTTCAACCCCACCCGGAGGTGCAATTAGGACCAGGTGGTCAAGCACCTGGAACACTTCCGGGTGGGTTATAAAAAGGGCCAGTCACCACCACTCAAGGAGCCAGAGTTGGGAGGAAGGAGACGAAGCTTGAGGAGGAGTGGTGGTAGAGGAAGAAAAGTGTGTTGTGGTTTCAGGGTGTGGTATTTGGGACTGTGTATTGCCTGTGGGTCACGGGGAAGACGTGCGCCCACGGGTGAAGACAAATAAAAACTGTGTGCTTTTTACACGTGCCTCTGTGTCCTTCTGTGTCAGGTCAGGCGCCTATAAAGCTTATTTAATGAAATAATGAGGGAACTGCTCCCACCTGACTATGGAACAGCTTGTCCGTCAAATGCTTAAATACTTTTCAGTCCCAGAAAATAGGGAGGCTATACAGAAAAATCACTGTCATTCCTAAACGGCTTGTACAATATTTTTGGTAAATCCCTTAAATGAAAGCTGAAAGTCTACTCTTCAATCACATAATGAGTGCTTTATTTCAAATCCATTGTGTCACTGTCCAAATACTTATGGACCTAACTGTATAATGTTTGTTTGGGGGGACTTTTGTTTTTTATCTCTTTTAGGGCTGATGTTGACTTTTGTTGAAATTCAGGGGTAAAGGATGGTAATCAGCTGTAAATTGCGACACAACTCGACCTTACTTTTTAGTTCGACTCACTTTGCTTGATGGAAAGTTATATAGCTTTGTTAATTTGACCTTGATTCCCTGCGCGTACATGAGAAGTGAAGAGCAAATATCTGGAAATACTAAAGCATATGTGCAAAGCAAAATACTCCATGGACGTTTTACGTAGTATCGCTGAATCGCACTCTAACTTTTTGGAGTCAAGTTATCTGGAGATATATATCGAAAATGAAAGTGAGGTACCAGCATCAGCCTATTGGTCCCCAGCTAATCATGGTGCTGAACACGTAGACAGCAGCATTTGCCTAGGAGGACCACCACTTGTGAGGTAGCTTAGTTTCTTGGAAAAAATATTCAGCCCTCAAAGAGTTATATTTATATTTTTGTAGAGCTTCTGTAACTAAACATTTCATTACAATTTGCAATTTATTTATACTGTATGCAACAAATATATTTTGATTTGATACGATACTTTCACGACACGCCAAAGGAGTACAGCATAGAACAAACTGGCAGCATCTTACAATGCGCACTTTCCAAACCAGCGGCCGAGTGATTCCTTAATTAAGAACTCTGAATATGGATCATTTTGAGGAAGATTAATAATGTTTAAATATATGTTGATCTGTGCTTTTCCATTTCTTTATTCCACTATATAAATATTTCTATGCAACGCTTGTCATTTTCTATGGTATTATATTAAATATGTTTGATTCAGTAACATGCTATAATTCAATCGAAATGTAAATATGTGCATGTTTTTTAATAGCACGTAAATGCTTTTTCATGTCTGTAACAGTCTGTGTGCGAAATTCATTTTGTAACTTTATCCACCGTACTAAACTGTCAAATCTGCGCTCGAGGCGGTCTATAAGTAAGTACACAACTACATAAGCCCACTGCAACTGCACTCAGTCTTAGTCCACTGCTAGTCCGCAGCTCTGGGTTACATTGTAACGGCGCTAAACCCGAACATTAGTCTTGTTACCGTAAATAAGACCAGATCGCCACAGGATCATCCTGAGCTGACAGCACACTACAACATAACTTATGAGCTGATAAACTCTTACTATAAGATAGCATTCTTTTAACGGAATTGATCAAGAGAGAAAATTTTGGCAGAATCAAGCTAGAGAGTTTCAAGATGATACAATAATGTACAGAAGTATTTTTTTTTTTTACTGTATGTAAAGAATATTATCTGCACTTTCAATTTCTCTCCAATGTTAATCTCATATTTTGCACAACAAAATCCCCAGTGATAAACTAACACTTCCAGTGTCAAAGTAACCCTTAAAAGTGTATACACAGGAGTGGCCCCATATACATGTTAACTTAAATCTATTGGTTTGGTGTGTGTTGAGAAAGTACTAATCACACAGTTACTGTTTCAAAGTTGAGTTTCAACACAACACAGCCAAAGACGGTGGAATCAAAGCCATGAAATACTACAGGCCATCCGACATAATGCATTGGGAAGTAAGACAATTTATAAGGTTTGCTATATTACTGGTAAAAGGATTTGCATTTATCTTGTAAAGTTCCTGACAGCTTCTCCAAAACTCCTGCCAGGAGAGACCCCTTAAATGTGACCCTTCACCCTTCTGCTACTGCCCATTGACACTGTACAAGCCCCAGCAAAGGTAAAAGGTCACTATGAAATATCCCAGTGACCACGAGCTGCCGAAGGTCATGAATCGCATCTGATTGATTGCCTTTAACAAACCCCAGTAGCTCCCCAGATTACAAACTGGCAAGACACAAGCTGTTCCGCACAGTGAGAGGCCAGGCAGAAAGCTAGCATCTCTCTGTCACAAGAAACAGAAAGCAAAATAATAAATAAAAAAAAAAAAAGAGGTCAGGTCAACTTTACCCTTTCAAGCATTAAGGAACACCTTTGTAAAAAAAATAAAAAGTCTATTAAACATTAACTGTTTACAACACTTAAAGAAAGGAAGGACAGCTGAAGGTATAGAAATAGATCAGTCAGCCATGCTGTGTTTTCCAAATGGGCAGAACTAACTGGTGACTAAAAGACTTTAGAAATTAGCTGAAAGAATTATGGGATTTTTCTCTTTTCATTAGTTCCCTTTGGTATGCAAGCAGGGTGTCATGGGGAGAACATTTGCCACCATAGGTTAAAGTCATATTGTCAGCAACAAGACAAAAAAATGAAACCCAGGATGTTTGTGGTGCAGCACAAGAATATCACTTTTTTAACATTAGCATACAGCTTCAGGAAAGATACCAGCGGATATAAATGGTCTACTGTTATTCAGTATATTTTCCTCCTACAAAATAATTCATACAAAGCAGTGAGCTGCCTATGCAGATTCCGAGCCCCCTGTTTTTCTGTAGTGGTTGGCTAGATGAGCAGAAACGTGCTGTGCGCCATTAAACTGCGCGCTGGTCATGAAGCTGACAGCAATGTTAGGTTAATTAAAAAGACCTGTAGGCTTCCACTCTGCATAGGACTTATACATATGTCAGTTGACGAAAGAAACAGACAACATAAGCACGTTAATCCAGGTAACTGTCTCTGTCACTTACTAACATCCATCCATTTCCAGGTTCAGAGGAGCCAGAATCTATCCCGGTAGTACTAGGAACAAGACAGGAATAAACTTCAAGTGGAAACCCTGTCTATGACAGTGTGTACTCATACACACTTCAACACTCACTTAGGTGGGATTTAACTGTAGAGCGTGACGGAAAACCTACTTGAGCCCAGAGCAAACTTAGAAATTCCACACTGGCAATGCCATGGCTGGAAATCGAATGTAGGACTTTGGAGCTAAGAGAGAGCAGTGCTAAAAGAATATTTCATTAGTTATAACAGAGGGGTGGATGGGTAGAGAGATCGAGGAATTCACCAGAATAGTGACGCAAGCAAAATCTAAAGTTGCAATATTCCAAATGTGGCTCTCTTCACTGTTTTAGTTATGTGTAATGTAAATTAGGCATGCACTTCTCTGCAGTTTCTCAATGATGTTGCTGCAGATATGAGTAAAATGATTTGTCCATAACAGAATTTGCAGCAAAACTTTTAACATTTTATTGATTTTATTAAAATCAAATAACATTCCATGCAAGCAAGTCAAGTTTAACAAAACTAGAGGCGAAACAAATCAACCCCCACCAATGAGAAAGAAAGCTAGGCCAACAGAATAAAACTTTAAACTAGTAAAAATAAGTAAATAGATAAATTAATAAATGAATCAAAATAAATAGAATAAATAAGAGGGGAGAGAATCCGCCTCCTCAATTTAAATGCTTATTGATTAGATCCTGCCAGGTTTTGAAAAAGTTTTGTACAGATCCTCTAAGTGAACATTAGATTTTTTTTCCAATGTCAGATAATATAAAACATCAGTTACCCACTGACTTAAAAGAGGTGAGTTAGGATTCTTCCAGTTGAGCAAGAGAAATCAGTGCCTCACAGAAAATTGTGTTTCACTTCCTGCAAAATGAGTGCCTTTCACACAAGATGAAAGGTGTTTATTTCCTATCTAGGTTCATTTTCATGCATTAATTCCACGTGTCGGATTGTTATTTAGCATATACTGTACATGAAAAGTGTGCATATCCCAAACTTGGACAACGTGGCCACTAGGTAACGGTGAGGAGGATGAGTTTGGCAGCAGCGACTTCCAGTGTACTCCATTTTCCTGTGAAGAAGACATAGTCATGTGCACAATGGTGCATTTTAGTGTGTTGTCACGTAGTAAATATTTGCAGTATGTTACTTTTTTTACTTTCTCGTATATGAAATATAGGGAAAATATTGTAATCATCCAAAAATTTGATTTCAAGATTCTCGATGTTTTAGACCTCCTTGAGTCCAAAAATACCATTTTTGGAATTATGTCTTTGTGTCTCTCTGTGTGTGTATGTAAACATGATAATTTGAGTAAGCTTTCACTTAGGTCAACCAAATTTTGCCTGCAAGTATTATGTACAAAACATAGATTTCTATCAACTTTTGAGCTATTTCCATTAACTGGAAGTGGTACGTTACCTTTCATTCATGCAGCTGCAGAAGTTCAATTTATAAAACTTTACTTTTATAATATTTGTTCAATATATTATTAATTTGACTTGATTTGTTGTTGATGGTTCTTTAATGTACATAATATAAAAATATAATCATTGTCTTGTGGTTTACTCCTCAAATATCCATCCCCATATCTGAGTATAGGAGAATGTCTAGGGGAGACCACTCCCGATTTTTAGAAAATGTACTGCACTCCTCTGTTGTGATGTGGAATGAGAGTCGTAAATAGAATTGATTTTACCAGTGGGCATTTCATGCATTACATAGCTTGGAAAAGAACAGAGATAAATAAGGAACTGTTAACAAGGTTTAAGGTAGCATTATTCTTTGTTTTTCAAATGAAAAAAACTTTAAAACCCCCAAAAACGCTTTAAATGAAATCACCTGCAAAATAAATTTTTATGTCAGTTTTGCAAAACTGCGTGTGAGTTGAAACTTGCCTGCTTTGCTTATCACTACTCAGCTGTGACATCTTGTCTTGGATGTGTCAATGAAAAATTTGGGATTTTTCCTGGTAGGAATATGACCCATGGCCCTCTGACAAGAGGATTCTTTCTATATGGAAATCAGACATACTCACTGATCACTCTTTCCAAGTTAATAGTCTGAGGTGGCAAAATAGGACCTTTGAATCTCACGCCTTCACACACTGCAACAACTGGCCCTGACTATCATCTAACAAAGGGACCTGAGAGAGAGAGAGAACAATCAGCATTGATGGACATGTTTGGATGCTTTGGGTTCTTTGAGTTACTGATCTTTGGTGACCTTGGTTCACAACATTGAGGCTATATTGGAGGACAGCAAATACATTTCTGCTCCTTGTGCAACACGGTGTTTCTTTGGTGGGCAGATATTGTGATCCAGTAGTTAAGGAGTTGGTCTACAATTCAGAAGGTTGTCTAGTTCAGCCCCCACCTTTGACTCACTGTGTCACTTGAGTAAGTCACTTAGCTTGGTTGTACATCCACTGATTAAAAACATTTGACACAAATAGAGCACACTCTGTTTTGCAGATTGTGCTCACTAAAGAAAGGCACTACATAAAATAAACGTAATCTACTTTTTATGACCATAAACAATTTATTTGTGTGCTTTCTGGGGAGGGGTAAGGTGGAATAGTGGCAACAGTGGTGACTATTGCTTCAGATCCCTAACAAATTGTTTGTATGAAGTTTGCACATTACCAGGTGCCTGTGTGGGCTTCCTCCTATATATCAAAAATATGTACTGAATTAGACTTAAGCCTACTACAGTTCAAATCGAAAATGGCCTGCTGCAGGTTGTGCCTTATGATGGCCAGGCATCCGATCCAGTGTTCTGTCCCTGAGCTTCATACCTCCAGGATAGGCTTCAGGTCCCTACGATCTTTAAATGAAAAAAAGGGCCAAGAAAATATCTAGATCAATATTTCTTAGACTTTTTTTCTTGCAACTTAATCTTGCTCTTCTTAGTGTCTTCAAGACCCAGTCTATGAAAACCGTCAGATTGGGATAATCATTTCCGGGAGTCATAGCGGAGCCATATCGATTGCGTAAAATTCCTGACCCATCGTGAGGCACTTCGCAAACTGTTGGATACAAGAGTGAGCCGCAACTCTGTGCACCCCAATAGGCAGCAACACACTACTCATTTTGAGTCCCAGCACATAGTTTATGAAACTAGGATATAGATGAATAGCTTTTCTTTTACATTCTAAATCAGAGAAGAAAAATGTGGAGTTTGTTACAGCCTATTCGATTTTGATATGCTCCAAGTTGTTAGTTTATAAAGTATGCATATCCAGTAGCGTGTTACTCCTTCTATGGCTATCAGAAAACCATGAATTTGCCTGGGCATGGATTCTACAAGACGCTGGATTCATTGTTCAAGAATGTCATAACATTACAGATATTACTGTGTTGTGCAGTGGCTGCAGTTTGGACAGCTGCACAGTCTTGCTGCAAATAGCCCTTTCCATCTGATCCCAAGAATGTTTGATAAGGTCTGGGGACTGTACAGGCCATTTAAACCAATAAAAAATACTGTTATTTTTCTGGTATCAATACATGCCATGTGACATTATCTTGCTGGAAATGTCCATCCAAGAGTGCATAAATTATTAACTTGGCCAGTGAATTGATGTGGACTCACCCCACGAAGCATCTCAGTTTGAGGATTTGCGTTGTGGTGAAATGCTGCGGTTGAGCTGTGAACCCGAAACATCTGGCACAGAGTTAAGTACTTTGCAGCATGAGCTAAATAGAGGGCACCATTAGTCAATGATGCAGAACCTGTCTATAAACACTGTGAGCCGTGTGCTTCCTGGTGAGGTCAGCTGATCGCTGTCTGTGTCAGTCCCCAACTTCTCTCTGCTTTATCACCACTACAGTCAGCAACAATGCTGCACCTTGCTTTTCAGACATTCTTCAGCGGGTATAAGAGGTCCAAATGTGTGCCACTCTCTTAACCATTATTTCACCAATACCAGCCTGTACTGTTAATGTGGAAGACCAATGTTCTCTTCGTTCCCTTGTACTAATTCATGTCTGAGAAGTAAGCTTTACAAAACCAAGTAAGAGCATGCTTTGTTTTAGCAAACAGAAAAATGTTTGTGCAAAGGACTCAAGGTCTGAGCATTCCACACATGAGTCTGCCTTATCACGTTTTCCCTTAGCTTACATCTGAACGCCATAACAAAAGGAGCCAAGAAATCAAGTTGCACAAGGGGCGTTGAAGGGGCTAAAGGTTTGTGTATAATAAATGTGTTGACTGTTACATTTTATAATGATATTAAATCACGCATTCTAGGGGTATAAAACTGGACCCCACCCAACAGACGGGGTTCAGAAGAGCCCTGACGCTGTCATGTACATTTGATTGTCTGCTTTTCTGAAACTCTTCTCACCGTGACTCTGAAAATAAAGCTGCTTTATAACCACACCTGCTGTCGGGTCTGAGATTTCGTCCACATTAACAACAAACAGCATAGCTACATGGACTTATAATCCATCCACCAAATTCTGATCCTTCAATCAACGAGATGCAAAATGAACCCAGATTGGTCCAACCAAGCAACTTTTTTACCATTGATGTATCTGTGCCCATTGAAGAAGGTCTTTCTTGCTTTTCTACTGACAAATGACATGTTCTTTGGCTGTTAAAGCCTGTCCGAGACAAAGTCTGATGATTGGGGCATTTTTAGATAACATTACACACACCAGTGTCAAATTCAGATGTGATTTGGCCTGGCTGTTTTCTTGTACTATTTCGTTCTCATTATTCTTCTTCGAACCACAAGTTGTTTTCAACCACAGGATCACTTATTACTCATAGTTTTTTGCTTTTCGTACCATTCTAGAATTGCTAGAATTGATATGTATAGGCCTAAATGGTATGCCCAGTGTCACTTATTTTGCCCAACTGAACTCTAAATAATGCTTGGAATTCCAGTTTACACCACACACCGCTATCACGTGACACATAATATGGTGAAATGTAGAATTTGTGTGGAGGTTGTGTGGTGTGGTTTGAACCTAAGAACATGACAACTAAGCGTGGCGCCTTTCCCAACCCCATCACAGACTCTTTTCATGATGAAATAAATAAAACAAAAACATGCCAAGTCTGTTTTACTGAATTGCTGTTCTTGGTTGAAAAGCATGTTCTTTGTGGTATATGTTAGAAATGGTAACTGAAAAAGGAAGCAAACATCCCAAATAAAGACTGCAGAGGCATGTGCGCACCAGAGCAGAATGGTGATGGTTTGATACACCAGAAACAAAATAGGCAGACAAGGGGTGAGACAAGGAAATCAAAAAGGAGAAGAGAGGTAGCAACAATTGTCTTTCAGCACCGAGATGGAAAGAACGAGACCCACACACACACCAAATGTGAGTAAATCCCAATTATTTAACAATAAATTGAAGAAGAATCACTTTCCAACTGTTATGATCACGGGATACGCCTTTTAAAGTAGCAGTTACTGAAACTAACCACAGATATTTCAACACTGTTTTGAAGTCCTTTTCACTCTTCTAGTGATCCCAATCATCTTGAAGAATCATATGCCTTGCCTCTCTTCTTGATGCCCCTTATCCACTGCGGTGCACATTTTCATACAACAATGTAGCTCAAAGTGCTTTACACGACAATAAAGAGAGCGTTACAAGCAAAGAAAAACTATTTAAGGTTATATCCAATGCCCTTCGAGTCTTTGCCTTCCTTTTTAAACCTTTCAGGGCTTGTGAAGTTTAAAGCGAATGTTCCAGGGGTTCATGGGAATGTAGAGCTCAGTGTAACTGTGTGACATTTTGTTGTCAATCACTCATCCATTCCCACCTATCTTTGGGGTAATATGTTGGCTACTACAGTAGAGTTTGAGTTCATGACCACGCGAGTGTGTTGATAGTGTGATTCCGCATGTGATTCGCATATGCATACTCTACCATACTTGGGACAATGACCTGTATGTGTGTGCCATCGGTCACACCAGAAAATCAGTGATTTGCATGAATGCAGCTTACTTTAACATTCCCTACTTGGAATGGTGGGGAAATGTATAAATCTTTGTATTACTTTGCAAGGGCATTTAAAGTTTGGTACAAAATTCGAGAAATGTTTGACTATGACAAACCAAAATCATAGCTATCGCAAAGTTGCGTTTAACACACTTTCATTTCTGTATGACAGCACTTAAGATGGAGAAGTCATATGATGTACAAGATAAATTATAAATATTATTCCATCTCTGTCAAATTGGCATCTTTTGTTGAGTTCATTGTAGTTAAGATTTTCCAAAATATTCTGCCCTTCCTGGAGTGTGTGTGTGCAGATCTCTGCCTGAATGCCATCTTCGGGCAGCCCCTAGTGTGTTTGGACAGCTCATGAGCTCTCCTAAATCCTGCTGAAGTTAGGAGGAGTTTCCTACATTAGGAAAACTGATAACTTTCTTCTACTCCTAAGAGTAGGACCCCATTTTTTGTCACCCTGAGATTTTGGAGCCTGTTTGCCTACTCTGTGATATTTGATAAATACTGACACAGGACTCCTAAAGAGATCTCTTAGGCTTTTAGGCAGCAGAAGAGTGATGAGAATCATCACCCACTGGTGGCAGCACCTATGCACAAACAACACCAAAAATTTCCCCATCCTTGATGGGTTTATGTCTTGCTCCAAAAATCTTTTTTGACATGTCTTGTCCTACAGGTGCCAACAGAAGGATCAAATGTTTGACTAGACAGGAATTCCAACGGGTAATTGATCTTAATTTTACTTGGAGATCTGTTAAGTAGTGGGTGACAGAAGTCAGGCAGCATCATTAGACCAACCATTTGCATTTGCACTTCTGGGTGATCCTAAAATAAACTCCTTGGAGATTTGTAAAGAACTGGCATAACACTGAGGATTCTGAACATTTGCAGGAAAAAAAGATTGAGATTGGTAACTTATAATGGTATCTTTTTCCTGAAACCTGTATATAATCAACCTATAAGCTCAGCATGCCATAAAAGTGTTCATACAGTATATATTTTCAGAGGACAGTTACTTGCACAGAGTCAAACAGGGAGTGAAAGACATGAACTGAACCAGCAACTTTGTGGTTTAGAGTCTAATGGCTTAGACACCACACCACATGGCCTGACAAAAGCTTGGCAAGATGAAGAATAATTTGGAGAGGAAGGAGAAACATGAGGCTGAAGGCAGAAGGAAACCGAAGCAAGTGAGCTACTGCCACTGGAACAGATAGAATGACTGCCAAGTTAGCTGTGTCCCATAGGGGATGGGCAGGCATTAGTTGTTACGTGCATTAAATGTGTTACTCTGTACTACTGTGTATTAAATCAGTGGGCTGGGTTTGGGAATTCATGGCTCTTGTACTTTACATTACAATCATACTGTATGAGAGAAAGTTCAAATTTGTTCACAGCTTTAAGTGTAGAACCTCCATGATTTTTTTTACTGGGGGCTTGTCTGTTCAAATATCTTTTATCAGAAGCGCATTCAACAATGGCCTTTTCCCTTACAACCTCAACCAAAGAAAATAAGAGGGGCAACAATCTGATTTTTGTGTACTAAAGGTCAAAAAAGTGCAGGCACACATCAAAGACTGTCAGCAAAATACAGAGAAGGAATTTTGTGCAACAAACTGTGAATGAATAAGTAACATCTTCAAAAGCAGCTTTAAGGTGTCTTTAAAGAAGACTGATTGGACTACGTATTCACATCAACTGATGAAGATAACCCTGACCACACATACAGTCTGATTTTCAGTAGGATAACAGTAACTGTCAATGAAGCAGAAAACCAACTACAGTGAAGTTACCCTTCACCCCTCATGGCTAAGGTGCACTCAAGGCTTGCCACCCAACCAACAATATTTTCTCTGAATGTTTACAAAAACATATAAAAATTAATTTAATATAAATAACAGTAACAAAATCAGAGTATTGGCCTTCAAGAAATTAAGAAACATTCAAAAAATAAAGACCTAGAGAAGAAATGTCATATGATGTGAGCCACATGGACAAAAACGACAGCTATTGTCAGAAATATTTTAATCACCTTCAACAAGTTCATCCAGCTGCTCCAAGGCAATATTAGGTGAGTGTAGATCAACCGAATAGCTCTCTTAGAGACATCAATCAATCAATTTACGTAAAGTTCAGTCTGGATTTAAAATTTTTATAACTGTAAGATTAGTGTTTGAATAAAATATAAATGCTGACTTCAGCTGAATGCTGCTGGGACACTGGCCCCCCACAAACCTGAGCTGAAATAATCAGGATTAAGAAAGTTAGATCACATTACATTGCAAATAACGTTTTTTGTTTATATATATCTATCTATATATCTATACATTGTGGCAAGTCGCTGGGGCTGCGACCCGGCCGGGACGCCTGGAAGGACCGGGAGGTGGCATGTACGTCCTCCAGGTCACGAGGGGGCAACCGCCCTGGATCAGAGGAGGACCACGGGAAAAGAGTGAGGAGGCTCCCACCTATTGGGACCCGTGGCCACCGCCAGGGGGCACCCCGAATCTCAAAGGGCCCGAGAATGATCCACTTCCGCCACACCCGGGAAGATGGAGGAGGATCCAACTGCTGCTATATATATACAGTATATATATATACAGTATATATATATATATATATATATATATATATATATATATATATATATATATATATATATATATATAAAGGGTGGCCGCACAACAAACCAAACTATCTCCGACCGGCTGGCCCAAGCTATTATACAGGTGGGTGCGACAAGGTCAGCAGCCCCAACTGTGCATTAGTAAGGAAGCTGAGAGCCAGTGGGTACAGACGTTCCCGAAGAGATCCAGAAGATGCATTCTCTGCAACAGAGGATTGGAATAGTGGAGGCATATGTGTCTACCAGTTCTTTTAAGGAAACATAGGACATTTTTGTATAGAAGTTTCCTGGGCTACACCTACCAGCAAAGAGCAGTATTCACGAATTGGTGAAGAAGTGGCGTAAGACTGGGTCAGTTGCAAACGTGTACGGGCTAAGAAACATACGTCGACGTTGGAGTTGGACATGGTTCGTTTTTTTTGTGCGCCACCCTGTATATATATATATATATATATATATATATATATATATATATATATATTGTATATTACATAGTTTACTGTCAAATAATGCAGAGTATGTGACACGTGTTTCGCCTTTATTTGGGCTCATCAGGTATACACACTCCACTGCACCCCAACCACATGTGGTAGGTAACCACTCATACAATCAGATCAGGACTCAGACTACGGATGCTATGATTACAGTATATATATATATATATAGTGACAGCACATGGCCCTATACCAGCACTTGACCTGACACAGACAGACACGGGAGGCACTGGGAAAACACAAGTGTTCTTTATTTATTCTTTACTTGTGTTGAACGTCTTCTCCATTCCCACAAGCACATAACACAATCCCCAAAGCACCAAACACACCACAATTCTTTTCCTCTTCTCTCTATCTCCACCACTCCTCTATGGCAAGCTTCGTCCACTACCATCCGACTCTGGCTCCCAGAATAGTGTCTGCTGGTCCCTTATATGGGTCACCCAGAAGTGCTCCAGGTGCTCGTTGACCTACTTCAGGCAGCACTTCCGGCTCAGTAATAGTTGCAGAACAACCTTGCGGCATCCCCAGATCTCAACTGGGCTGTAACAAACTCCAATTCCCATGAAGCCCTGCGGGTGTCTGAGGTATTGCTGCCATCCAGGGAGGCTGCCCTCTAGTGTTCTGTGGGAGGTGATGCTCTGTCCACACTTGTACAGTAGTCCTTCCAAGGCAGAGGCGTCCCAGCCGGGGCCACCTATGACAATATATAAGTACATAGAGAGAGAGTGAGAGAGGAGAATAATATGCCAGTGTCTAAGTGTAAAATATTTGCTTTAAGATTGTGAAGAAAGTACAGTAAATGTAACTAAAGATTTTCTTTCACTGAATGGTAGAATTTAGCTGCTCACACAATCCTTATTAACTCATAACATGCACAATACAAATACATTTTTCATTTAATTCAACTTTAGCATATAGTAAAAAAACAAATCACTGAATCAAGACTCAAAACTGAATAATGTTTATAAAGCCATGAGTGCCCCCTTGTGGTTTTCTCTGGTAAAGAAAACTCAAATCCGGCTTTTTCCCCCTACTGTGATTAGCATTCCTTAATGAAAGAGTTAGAATTGATTTGCAAAAAAAGTCTTTATCTCTGTTGTTTGTATAAAAAGACAAAATTTAGTCTTCTTAACTTTCTCTAACTCCCTATATGAAACAACCCAAGATCAAATTCACCTCACATTCCTTATAAACATAACAACTGTAAATTGAGTGGACTATTTTTCCTTATAAACAGCATCAATTGTTAAACATTTCTATTTTGTATTGTGTATCTTTTAAAATGTAAGAAATAATGAAACATCAGTACACTCTATTGAGCTTCATGAGTCACATACAGTGTACCTGAAATAGTATTGTACTAGTAGGGCATCAAGACCAGACTAAGACATACAGAACTAAGAGGAGTTGATCCTCAGGTCTAAGTACTGTTTCAGTGAACAGCAGAAGAAGATCAGTACCAAGTTAACTAATCCACAGCTAGTCTTATTTTGGCTTTGTGTGTCTCCTCGGTTTGCCTCAGCTAGCTGACTGATTGCCAGTTAATGGCGGCAGGCTGGCAATCAACATCTCTCCCTCCTTCAATTAACAAAGTGCTGCTACACATTCCTCTCATTTTAAAGAGACAGAGTACAGGGAAATTATGTCCTCATGTAAACTTATAATTATAGTTGCAGTCGTCAAGCTACACTAGATCGGCTGTCGTTATTGTAAATATTATTCACTTTGTGTGACTCAGAAATCCCTTTACAGAAAGTAATGATGATGAGAGGTACAAGTTAGTAGAATAATATTTGTAGCATAATTTTCTCTGTGTAACTCATGGGCAGATCTGTCATCCAGGTGGACGCCCTGGGGCCTCAGTCACCAAGGGTCCATGGCATATGTAAGAAAAAAGTAATGCTGGCTTTTTTCAGTTTCTGTTTTCATCTTGTGTTCTTCCACACAATACCTGTATGCAGTTACTTATACATTATATTGCCCCCACCTCAATGTAATATTCAAGTGACTGCTTAAATCCACAAGGGGTTTGACTCCCAGGCTCATTTTGTTTTTATATGTGATGTTCCTAGAATTCTAAATCTATGTATGTGACACCCTGGGGCCTTTTGGGGTCTTGTGGTAACTAATTTCCCAATTACTCAAATAATACAGAAGAGTTGATACTTGTCATTCATTAGGCACATGACTTTTCCTAATAATAAAATTAATCCAATACTCACCGAAGCATATGAAATACAATACCCTTGATAATGTTTGGGACAAAGACACAGTTTATCTTTTACCTCTCTGCTTCACAGTTTAAAATTACAAATCAAACAATTAAATGCACATTGCAAACTATAATTTAAGGATATTTGAAAACATTTTGGTCACACCAAGTAGAAATGACACCACCTTTTCTACACGTGCACCATAATGTTTGGGACATCTTAATGGTTGGTATATTAAAGCAGATTCTTGGCAGAACATCACCAGAGAAGATCCACAGCACATGGTGATGTCTATGAGTCACAGATTTCAAGCGATCATTGCATGCAAGGGATATGCAACAAAGTACTAACTATAACTTTTTTAATATACCAACCATTGCTATGTCCCAAATATTATGGTGCCCTGAAATGAGGGGGACCATGTTATGGAGGGCACTATACTTAGAGGTCCAACAATATTTGAAAAGAATTTCTCATCACAGTGTACACTTCACAGAAGAGCACAAGTACTATATAATATGTATTGTGAGAGATCTCATATTCAGATCTGAAGGACACCCATAAAGACATCTCCCTGATACTTTGAAGG
Organism: Polypterus senegalus; assembly: GCF_016835505.1. Classification (NCBI taxonomy): domain Eukaryota; kingdom Metazoa; phylum Chordata; class Cladistia; order Polypteriformes; family Polypteridae; genus Polypterus; species Polypterus senegalus. The sequence continues at coordinate 130,222,438 of NC_053155.1, forward strand.
AATACAGTATGGAAGAAAGTACCCCAAATGGACTCATCTCAAGAAACTAACAGCATCTTTCAATACACACTTTCCAAACCGGTAGTCCAGCAATTTTTTAATTAGGGACTATAACTATGCATCTTTTTACTGAAAATTAATGTTTAAATGTATTGAAGTGCTGGCACCAAGTGCCAAAATTAATCCTTTTTTGACTGCTTACCTCAGCTGCACTAGGTGGAATTCTGTTAGCGACTCTGCAGGCTTGGCATTTTTACCACTGGCACTGAAGACGCTCTTTTACATGATGGAATGTCAGCTCATACTATGGGAGACTCATCCTTTTTTATATTACACAATGTAAATACTGTGGAACCTCGGGTCACAACCGTAATTAATTCCAAAACTCTGGTCGTAACCCAAAGTAATTTCCCCCATAGGATTGTATGTAAATACAATTAATCTGTTCCAGACCGTATGAACTGTATGTAAATATACTTTCTTTAAAGATTTTTAAGCACAAAAATAGTTAATCATACCATAGAATGCACAGTATAATAGTAAACTAAACGTAAAAACATTGAATAACACTGAGACAAACACCCAGGCTCCCTGCTCAGCTGCCTGCGCCGAGCCTGCTCGCTCTCTTTCTCTCTCTCTCTCTCGCTCGCTCTCTTTCTCTCTCTCTCTCTCGCTCGCTCTCTTTCTCCCTCTCTCTCTCGCTCGCTCTCTTTCTCTCTCTCTCTCTCGCTCGCTCTCTTTCTCTCTCTCTCTCTTGCACTCACTCGCTCTTTCTCTCTCTCTCACTCGCTCTCTCTCTCTCTCTTGCACTCACTCGCTCTCTCTCTCTCTCTCTCTCTCTCTCGCTCGCTCTCTCTCCTCTCTCTCTCTCTCTCTCTCTCGCTCGCTCTCTCTCTTGCACTCACTCTCTCTCTCTCTCTCTCTCTTGCTCTCTCTCTCTTGCACTCACTCGCTCCACACACTCTCTCTCTCTCTCTTGCACTCTCTCTCTCTCTGCACTCACTCGCTCTCTCTCTCTCTCGCTCACTCTCTTTCTCTCTCTCTCTCTCGCTCGCTCTCTTTTTCTGCTCTCTCTCTCTTGCACTCACTCGCTCTCTCTCTCTCTCTCGCTCTCTCTCTCTCGCTCTCTCTCTCCTCTCTCTCTCTCTCTTGCACTCACTCGCTCTTCTCTCTCTCTCGCTCGCTCTCTCTCACTCACTCGCTCTCTCTCTCTTGCACTCACTCGCTCTCTCTCTCTCTCTCGCTCTCACTCGCTCTCTATCTCTCCCTCTCTCTTGCTCTCTCTTGCACTCACTCACTCGCTCGCTCTCTCTCTCTCTCTCTCTCTCCCTGCACCGGCTTTCTCCTCCTGCTTCCTGCCTTCTCCTGTAACCTCCCATTCTTTCCTGTTCTCTCCTTTTTCCCTTTAGCCAACTCGCGCTTCTATTTATGAATAGGACGTGGTAGTCATGGCAATCAGCAGCTCCTGGGAACAATTACAGATGCAGGCTGCTTCTCACCTGTGCACTTAGGTGAGAAACGCCCACATCATGAACTCCTCAGGAACCGCTTCAGAAACACACCACCACGCCCTTGCTAAGCCGCGAGTGCAGTGATTATTTATTAAAACTGGCCTTTTTGACGGGAGCTGTGGACCCGCTATACCACAGGAGTAAGCTGGGTTGAGAGGAGGTTACAGTTTTAAGAGAGAGTCCCTAATGTACAGTACAGGGAGAGATTGAACCCATGCAGAAATCATCAGGGCATATGAACTGGAAGGGAAATGAAATAGAGCACAAAGAGTTCACAGCGAATGCACAGGGAGAGACTGAACACATGCGGAAATCATTGGTGCGTACAAACCAGAAGGGAAACTGGCTTGTTCATCACCCGAGTGTGTGGTCGTGAGCAGATGCAAAAGTTTGGCGAACTTTTCGGTCATAACCCAATTTGTATGTGGTCCGAGACGTTCGTGACCCAAGGTTCCACTGTATTTCCAAGCTTCGCTTGTCTCATTCTGTGCCATTAATGTACAGTGCATCCGGAAAGTATTCACAGTGCATCACTTTTTCCACATTTTATTATGTTACAGCTTTATTCCAAAATGAAGTCAAGTAAACTTTTTTCACGTTGTCATTATGGGGTGTTGTGTGTAGAATTCTGAGGAAAAAATGAATTTAATCCATTTTGGAATAAGGCTGTAACATAACAAAATGTGGAAAAAGTCATGCGCTGTGAATACTTTCCGGATGCACTGTAAATATATTTGATTCGGTATCACACTATACATCAGCCCAAAAATAAAATATCCATCCATTATCCAACCTGCTGTATCCTAACTACAGGGTCACAGGGGTCTGGTGGAGCCAATCCCAGCCAACACAGGGTGCAAGGCAAGAAACAAACTCCAGGCAGGGCGCTAGTCCACCGCAAAATATAAAATATGATTTCCATAATTTTTAATGGCACATTTGTGCTTATTAATGTCCATGCCATAGCAATTTGTGTGATCTGTGGTGTAATTCATTTTGTAACATTATCCACCATACTAAGTTCAGCAAACATGCTCACAAGGTGGTCTAAGTTAGTTTGCAACTTTGTTCACTTTCTCCAACTGCAAGAAGCCCACTGCACTTGTTTTAGTCTCGGTCCACTGCTAATCCACAATTCTGAGGCATACTGCAACAGTGCTAAACCCGAAGGTTAGTCTTGGTACTGTCAATACGCTCTAAGACCACAACATCATCCCGAGCTCAAGGCACACTGCAACTGACCCTTTATTTCCTGTCTTAGAGGCCTGTGGGGGGAAATGCCTGAAGAGTACAAAAAAGCAGCTTAATAGGATATGATAGATTTGTGTTGGCAAAACGTATTTGGTAACACTTCAGGATAGGGGCAACTTGGGTGCATCTATTAGTCAATTACCACTTTGTAACAAGACCTTAACACACACGCTTTGTTTGGGCTTCATGAGCTTCACAAAGCAGCGATGACAATTTAGTATGGGGGTGACTAAAGTGCATGTATTAGTCACTTACTGCCACCTAACAAGATCTTAACAAAGCCTTGTTTGTGTTACACTGCACTGGGAACAATAGCAAACCCTTAAAGCCCCTATTCTGAAGTGATACCATGTATATCTTCTAAAAGCTTTTGATGTTTAAAACTATTCCTGTAAATGCAAAGCCAGTCTTTAGTTTAGTTCATCAGTAAGATTTTCAGTGCATTTTAAAAGAAGAACTCAAAATATTAAACAGGCCGAGCAACACATTTTTAAAAAAAGGTTGATTAAATTAGCACCAGCCCTGTTGTAATAAACCCAAAATTATCAAAAAGGGCAAACATATTCTTTATAGGCATTGCATTCACATAAACACATTCTGCAGGACGTTAAGTCTTAGGATCTGAACTGACAGGGTTTTAGAATACAGACATCCATTCATTTCGTAAACCACTGCAGTGTGACAAAGCAGAATCGGGTTCATGCCATACCAGTCTTGTAGAATACACTTCTTTGGCTTTCATTTACTTATATCTTAATCTTAGATTTTATTTTGTTTACTTTCTCCACATCTAAAGTGTAAATAAAATGACACTGTCATCTCATTTAACAATTCTGTTACCACAAATCCTCATTTTGCTCAATTAAGTGTACAGTAAATGTCAGGTCACGGCTGTCAGTTGATCCGACGATGACGCTGTCCATCCATTTCTCCATCTCTAATGCTTCCCCTCCTGTGTGTACACTGGTGGGAGTGCAGGTCAATTCCGAGAGCATGATGGGTGAGGGAATTGCCCCCTCCTCCCTGATGCAGCAGGATGGCGTCAACAGAGATGTCTTGTCACTCTCTTCTCCCCTTGTTGATGGGTCTGTTGTTGTTCAAAGTGATGGAGTCCTTCCATCTCCAAAGCGTGCGATGTCTAGTTTCAGTATCTTCAGCTGCCAATGTGGAATGGAACAGGTCTTGAGGGAATATGTCAAGTGGTCCTTCCAGTGTTTCTTTGGGCCACTGCGAGGTTGGGAATCCTTTGGCGAGTTAAACACAGAGGAAGGGAAGCTGAGACCATCCATACAGATAACTTGTCCAGTCTGGCAGAAGAGTAGCATTCAAAAATTTTAGTGTGTGGGATCCTCTTACAAGTGATGCCCAGAAACTTGTGCAGGCAATAGATGTGGAATGCTTCTAAGATCCAGATTTGCTTGTGGTGGAAGATCCTGTGCAAAAGAGTTATAAATCCTCAATCACATCACTTCACTTCCTATTGGAACCCCACGTGGCAAGCCGTGTACAGTTGCACCGCTTTGGATGGGCTCTTAGTGGGATTGGCATAATTGAGTCAGTCTTAGTCAGGACCACACATCTAACTTCACCACCATGGGTGACATTATCAGGAGTACACATCTCCCAAGGGCATTGCTCAAGGGATCATTGATCACGTAATCCACTCTGCCACGTTAAGGAGCTGACACAGTAGGGGTGTGTATAATGTAGAGGCTTAAAGGTTGAGGTAGCATCTGGAACAATACTGCAGGCTGCCTTTCCGTTATTTGAAAGACATCATGTTGTATGTTACCATAACTGGCCATAATATAGGCATAGAAAGAGGCAAAGCAATAATGAAAATGGAGGAATGCCAAAGCTTAAAAGCTCCCTTGGAATATACAGTAGGAAAATAAGATGCTGAGGATGTGTTCTTATATCGTGTTCACTTTACATACAATGGCATTAAAACTTAGGATGTTAACAGTGTTCTGATATCGTCACTATTCATAAAATCAGGCCCATTTATTTCTTCATTTTGCATGTTGAATTTAGCACTGTTTAAATATCCTTTTTTCATTATAGTGGTGGCTACTGCCTTTAAACTTTCTTTTTTTCCTCCATCACCTGGCTATCACTTCTTTTGTGGCCTACCTGCACATCGTAGCTGCCACCAATTGTGTGACACATCAGTCCCAGTGCTTGCATTACAGAGGGGTGGGACTGCCAGCTCCCTTAGATCTGAAAGATATTAATTTTAATTAAGAGCAGGTTTTCTTCTGGCATTTTTATTTCCTAACCTTCCGTGATCCTCAAGAAAAACACACTTCATGGCACTATGAAAAATCAGAATACAGTAATCCCTCGCTATATCGCGCTTCGACTTTCACGGCTTCACTCTATCGCGGATTTTATATGTAAGCATATCTAAATATATAACGCAGATTTTTCGCTGCTTCACGTGTTCTGCAGACAATGTGTCTTTTTACTTCCTGTACATGCTTCCTCAGTTGGTTTGCCCAGTTGATTTCATACAAGGGACGCTATTGGCGGATGACTGAGAAGCTAACCAATCAGAGCACGCAGTTAAGTTCCTGTGTGCTGAATGGCTCAGCGACGGAGCGCCAAATTCGATTCTGCAGCGTTAACCAGGAAGTCTCATCTCGCTCATTCCGCATCAACGTGTTTCGCTGTGTAAAGAGTTAACTTTTGTGTTTATCTTTGTGCATAGTCAAGCCCTTCATTATGCCTCCAAAACGATCTGCTCCTGCTTCAGGGGCCGTGCCCAAGTGCCAACGGAAGATGCTAACAATTGCAGAAAAGGTAAAAGTTTTGGATATGTTGAAGGAAGGGAAAAGCTACACCGCTGTAGGACGCCATTACGGCACCAATGAGGCTACAATTCTTTTTATTTAAAAAGTAGGAAAGGAATATAAGATCTACGGCCGCAGTGTCCTTTTAACCAGGGCGCAAAACAAGTTGTAAGTGGACATAATAAGGTGGTAGTCTGGATGGAATCTACTTTAGGATTTGGATTGAAGAAGAACGGCAGTGCTATACAATCGCCTGAAGAGGCTCCTTTGGAAGAGCTGTAACGCTCTCCTTTGTTGTGCAGTAAAACTAAACTCATCATTATCGGACAGTTCATTGTGTCATTGTTGGTGAGTAACCATAATTAATTTTCTACTTACAGTACTTAGTACATGTACGTACGTTTAGTGTCACTGTACACACATTTACTGTAAACAATTTTTCTTGCATTGTACGTATTTATTGCTGGTGGCCAGTCTATCGTAATGGCTGTAACATATGTGATATCGGAGACACTCGATATCTTTAAAACAATATTTAGGATTTACTGTATATACACAGTGTGTTTACATGCATAATTTCAATGAATCTTCCTAATATCTAAGAGAATGCAAAGGGTTTATGCTTTATGACTGTGCAGGGAATATTTATAAACAGTGTGGGAGAGTTTCTAAGGGCTTAAAATATATAAAAAAAAAACATAGAAACATATGGTTTCTACTTCGCGGATTTTCATCTATCGCGGGAGGTTCTGGAACGCATCCCCCACAATCGAGGAGGGATTTCTGTATAGGCGTAGATGTGAGTGTGCCCTGTGATGAATTGGAGTTCTTTTAGTGTGGTTCCTACCCTGCAGCAAATGCTGCTGGGATGGCTCCCCATTCATCACGACCCAGCATAGGCATATAAAGAAGAAACCAACCAAAACCACAATGCCATCTAATAATATTATTCTAAATATAAAATATCACAGTAATAGTTATTTTTCAAGAATTTAGGTTAAGAATCATTTTTAACAAGATATTTAAAGGAATATTCTTTGGGGCACATCGTTGTTTCCCATATGGAACAGCACACTCACTTACAATATCCAGACAATTTTTAAGTTCCTTTCAGACATCATCTGAAACATCAAAGACATCATGTCAGCCTGAAAAAAAAAGTTCAAACAGAAGATCTCGGTCAAAGAACAGAAAACTTGTTTGTGTGGTAATGTGAACAAGCTGCTCTTGAAGTTTTAGGACAGCAGAAAAAAAAATAGAAATATCCACTCGACAGTATCCGGCGCTTTGTCAACTGCTGCACAAGACAAACACCCAGCCACCATGCAAACTACAAAGCTCACTGATTACTATGGAAATTATTTTTGGAAGTTTGATTAAATTTCCTAAATTTAAAGATTGGCAGCACTGTCTCCCCACCCATACAAGCAACATTAGCAGCAAGAGCTGGAACCACTGAAAAAAAAGAGCAAGCCAGCTAATCGTCAGCACCTTTACAGACACAGTACCTTAGCAGTTCAAGAAGATGTATGTTTTACTTCCAAAAGAGATTGGATCTTTTTTTTTTTGGTCTTGACAAAGAGCCCCATCTCATCTGGGTCAGCTTCAAAGCGACTATTAGAGGCCATGGGTAGTCCGTGTCTGGCTGCTGACAGACTTTCCAACTTAATAATGCTTTCTCCCTAACAGTGCTATAATTTTAAGCGGGGCCAAAGGACGCTCTTTGATATGTTGCAGATTTCTTCTCTCCTGTGAGGACTTCTAATTGTTTAGCCTCCTTCACATGTCATCCTCCACTTTCATTTGGTATTTTCTTACAATTTTCTTCCATTTCCAGGTCTTTTTAAGCACACATCAAAAAAGGGGGCATCTTTCATTAATTAGAATTTCTACTCACCACTGCCTAGGATGGCTAGACTGTATACTCATTCCTCTGGTGTCTTTCTCTCCGAGTATTCCAGTTTTCCTCCCCCATGTGTGTGTAGTAGACTGGCACCTTATTTAGCATTGCTTCACGCTCTGCATCCGTCACTGGCATGCCATGATGCTCAACTGTATAAGCAGATTAGAAAATGGACAAAAGGATAGATAGTTTTGAGAACTACTGAAGTGCTGTGAGTTCCTATTCACACTAACAATAAGCACAATTAAATCATAACTCTGTATGATGGATGGATCAGTAATGAAGCAGCAATGGTTAAATGAACAACGTGGTCACTGTCACTGTCGGTGTGGACTTTCTCTCATATTTGTATGAGCATTTCCAGATTACCCTCATACTTCAGAGATGGATGGGTTAGCTTAAATCCTGAGTCTAAACTGGCCAAACACAAAGGGTGTCTTTGAGTGTGCCACTTGATAGGCTGGCACCCTGTTCAGGGATGGTTTCTACCTTATTCCCCATGCTGACTGAATATAAATAATCTGGATAAAAATGAAAGTAAGAACCTGGTAAAACATGAAGAATGTACTCAACTAGGGAAATGGCAGATATCCTGTGGTCAGCAAAATCATTACAGATGGACCTGCAAAGAATACAGGCTTGAGCAGACATGTGGTAGGTGACATTTAGTGTAAGTGAATATAAAGTGTAAATTACATGTAATATTTTTACTTACTATTAAACAATGGGAGGTCTGAAGCTTGAAAGTACATGTTCTAAGATGGATTTAGGACTTGTGGTTGACCAGACAGTTTAGAGGAGCGGTAAAGAAAACTAAAAGGAGATTGGGTTACATAGCACAGTTTGTCAAACTTGAGTCAAGGAAGCTTTTGGTAATGTAGTACAATGCTAGGCCTATAAGAGCCCCAGTGATCTACCACCAGAAAGGCCTGCAAAAAATCCTGTGTATGAGCTGGAAGGAAAAGCGTGTTAACATTAATGGTCTTGAAGAGGCAAATATCTTCAGCATTACCACCATCATCATCAAACACCAGCTCAAATGGATAAGCCATGTAATACGGATGCCTGACACATACCTACCAAAACAGATCCTATAGTCAGAACTAAATGTTGTTTATCAGGCCCCTGGAGGTTGGAAAAAGCATTTCAAGGATGATATCACAGTCAATCTAAAAAAAATGTACATAAAAAGCTCTGATTGGGAAGATTTTGCTCAAAAAAGAATCGCATGGAGTTTAAGATGAGGAACAATGCTCTGTAAAGATGATCTGCGACAGGCTGCCAGAGTCAAGCAGCAGTAAAGAAAGGAAGGTGTGACCTCCAAAAAGGGTTTCTACGTCACCCACCAATGCCCATTCTGGGAGAAGGTCAGTGGTTCTAGAATTGGCCTCTTTAGCCATTTGAAGATCCACAATAAGGGCCAACCACCTGGACCGTCATACTCAACTTCTAGTGATCACCGATGATGACAAGAATGCTGTGAGACCATCTCCTAAAAGAGTGTTTACAGTTATGGTCTCCATATTCAGAAAAAAGATATAGCAGACCTATGGAAATTCCAGAGAAGAGTGATTAGACCGATTACAAGATGGAGTCATCACATGGAATGATCACATTTCATTTTCCATGGCTAATTTTCTTTGGTTCATCAAGTAATATTTTGGCTTGGTTTTATCTTTATTCTGCAAGAAGTTCACTTTATTTAATGTATTGTTTCAGTATTCTTGCTGCCATTTTAGGTAACCATTGTCGAGACACGAAAGATTCTTGTAAGGAACATATCTTTGGAGTCCCAACAGCATGATGCTTGATGAGCTGGCACTTCAGACACATCAACATCAGAGTTTGTGGATATTGATGACGCTGCTCTGCATGTGCTTACTTCTCGGATTTAACCCTTGGTCAAAGAATTTTTTGCTTTGATACTTTGACAATAATTTTTATTTAATTTTTTGGGTTTAGAAAAAGATAGGAATGAACTCTGGATAATAAAGTTCGGCTTAGTTTTTGACATTATTCTTCTGATCACTTCCATTACAAATCTGCAATTTATATGACATTGCTTATGGTTGCTATGCTGGTGATTTGACATGGAGATCTCCTCCCGACATATAAGCATATAGCTTCTGGCATCCACTTTTTGAATCTCCTAGTTATTTTTGCATTTCTTTAAAAAACATAAAAGCTGCTTTTAGGAGTTAGGACTTTTTGGCTCTGTTATTAGCTGTGTATTACAAGTTTGGTCATTTGATCCTCTTTACACCTCCCAGTCTTTTGACTTGTCGCTTGTCCATGAATTAAGATTTTGCTTGTTCTCCTCATTTTCTTCTTTTCTTGAACAGCCTGCTGAGTCTGTTGTTTGTAACAAAGGGTAAATTTCACAGATAACATTTGAATGTATTACTTCACCCCGAGAGCCATAGATATCCTGAATAAGTCACAAAGCAGTGTGGTAGATAGGAATTTATTTGGGATCCAACATATCTCTACTTGATGATATTTTCCTAAAGACAGATAAATAGAATTTGATGTTCATGATGGTCTAAAAGCCATGCTATGTCCTTATATTGTTGACTTTCCAAATCAGAATCTCCATAACATACTGCATGACAATATAAGATTTTGCTTTTAAATACAACAATACCACTAACAGAGCTGCTGCAATTTCACTTAGACACTACACACTCTATACTGTCTGCCACAGGCAGTGTCTTGGTTGGTGATCCCTGTGACCTTAAAATGGGAAAAAAAGTAAATGCTAAAAATTGGTTAATGGAGGTTAACAAGCTTGTACAGTATTTTAGCTCTGTAACATCCACTTCATCCATTCCAATTAAGATATTTCAACTGATGTAAGTTAACATCTCATTAAAAGCAATGGCTGAAATGAAGAACAGGCTGGGCAGCATATCGCTGTCAACTATCATGTGACAGAAGCTCAGCAGAGCACTCACAGGCTCATTGTTGAGAAAGCAGTACAGGAGACACTGCGGTGAGTAATTATGTGAGATGTTTTCAAAACTCTTGTACTCCTAAACCGTTTACGGTTTAAAATAAAACATAGAGAAAAGATTAATAGTTGGGTCACATAGTCTTTACTTTTATTGTTAAGGATACATTTAATTAGAATGTGTAGAAAGAGACTCAAGAAGGGTCTGGAGCTGACTTAGGGCTGGAATAAGACCCCATAATGTAAGAGAAATCAGACATTGGTTAAACCCACTTATTATAAGTGCTAGGGCAGGAGGTCGGTTGTGCCAGGGTGAACTGTACACTTGTGCCAGGTGCCAGGTGCCCAAGACGTTGGCATGAAAGAGATGAAACATTTGGAGTGTCAACTTCTCAAGACTTCAGGAAAGCTCGCAGTTCTTAGAAAAATTGAACCATGCATTGCTTAAATAATAAGGACAGCAGAGCAGCCTAGGAGACCTGGCTATTGGAGCCTACAGAAGGATGTGAATTATTGCTAGGGAAGGTAAATTGTTGCGTTGCAGCTAAAATATACACTTGCCCTTTTCCCCAAAGAAGACATCACAGACTCCTCATGGGGCCTGAAAGTCAGGTCTTCATACATTGGTGTTATTCTGGGTTCAAGAATGCTATGGGAGTTCACAACAGATACAGCACTTCTAAAAGCTAAAGAAGGACTGTGCCCTAGCTATAGTGCTTAAACTCCCTTCACTTCAACAAGACTATACAATAAACCACTTAGCATCACAAGATTGAGAATCGACAGGTAGATGATAGATCCTCTTATTTGATGTGATTAAAATGATATTGCTTCAAAAAGTAACATTATTCATTTTTCTGTTATATACGCTTGACATATAATAATTAATTCCCATTAGAATAATACCACCGGGTGTTTTGTAAATTGATGTAAGTTTTATAAAGAGTCATTTATAGTCATTCGTACATTACATCACGCAAACTGGAATATCGGCAGAGTTTCTTTGCAGCCTTTGTCGATTTTCACAAAGCGTTCGACTCAGTTGATCTAGCTGCCCTGTGGGACATCCGGAGGGTTTGCGGGATCCTCTCGAGGTTGCTGGATATCATGGCCGGCCTGTACACTGGTATTGTGAGTGCTTTGCAGAGTGGAGGCAGGACCTCTGTATTTTTCCCAGTTGATTCTGGCATTTGTCAGGGGTGTGATCTTGCTGTTCAATGCTTGTATGGACTGGGTGTTGGGGAAGGTCATAGGGTCCAGTGGCTGTGGGACATCTGTTGGTGAAGAAAGATTCAAAGATCTTGACTTTGCTGACAATGCTGTGATCTTCATGGAATCAATGGAGGCTCTGATCGGGGTGATCGAGAGACTGAGTGAGGAGTCTGAGTGTCTGGGCTTGCGAGTGTCCTGGATAAAAACCAAGATCCAGGCCTTTAATGACCTCTTGGGCACAGCCATTAGTAGTGTGTCTGTTTGTGGAGAGAGTGTCGACCTTGTTGAGAGGTTTACTTACCTTGGCAGTGACATTCATGTCTCTGGTGAGTCTTCCTATGAAGTCAGTAGATGGATTGGGAGAGCATGGGGGGGTCATGAGGTCGTTGGAAAGGGGTGTGTGGCACTCCCGATATCTATGCAAAAGGACGGCGGTCCAAGTCTTTAGAGTCCTGGTGCTTTCTGTCTTACTGTATGGTTGTGAGACATGGACGCTATCCAGTGACCTGAGACACAGACTGGACTCCTTTGGTATTGTGTCTCTCCGGAGAATCCTTGGGTACTGTTGGTTTGACTTTGTGTCGATTGAGCGATTGCTCATGGAGTCCCGAATGAAGCACATTACCTGTATTGTGAGGGAGCGTCAGTTACGGCACTACGGCCATGTGGCGCGTTTCTCCGAGGGTGATCCAGCTCATAAGATCCTCATTGTTAAAGACAAGTGGCTGGACCAGGCCAAGGGGTCGCCCACGTAACACCTGGATATGGCAGATAGAGGGTCATTTCTGGAGGGTGGGACTGGACCGCGTGTCTGCCTGGGGGGTTGTCAACTGGGATCGCGAGCTGTTTCGACGTGTAGTGGTTGCGGCAATGCACTGTACCAGTGCATGCTCCCAACTTGACTTGACTTGACATACATTACTAAATAAAAGCCAATGTATTCATTTCAGTATTACAATATATTTTTTAATTTATTTTAAAAAGTGTACTTGAATGGTCATTACTTTGCAAATGTCATTATTATTATTTAATAATAATAATAATAGTTTCTATATATGGCTTTCCCTTACAGATAGGGATAGTAGAGCTGCTGACTGTCCGTATCATGAGGACCCAACTAAGGGGGTTCGGGCATCTGATATGGATGCCTCCTGGAGGCCTCGCTGTGGAGGTTTTTCAGGTATGACCATACAGGAGGAGACTCTGGGGAATACCCAAGGATCGCTGGGAGGATTATATCTCCCAAATAGCCTGGGAACACCTTGAGATCCCACAGTTGGAGTTGGCAAGTGTGGCTGGAGAAAGGGACGTATGGGCCTCACTGCTAAGACTGTTGCCAACACGACCCAGTGGTGGAAAATGAATAAATGAAGCATTTTCTATATACGGTATGTGCACGGTTTTGTGCACATATTTTATGGTGTTTTTTTTAGCTTTATTGAATTAGTTTTATTTCAACTATGGTACAACACACTGAGCTTGTTAATAGGAAGTTTATTAAATTAAGATAAAAAAATTTGAAATGTTGTTACTTTTTAATTAAGATGGCTACCATTCAGTTTATTATTTAAAATAAATAGAAATTACTACAAGTACAGTATGAGTCAGGATTCAGCACCTTGAATGCTCCATTTCTTAAATTAATTTCAGCTTTAAATAAAAATTTCAAAAAAACATGTAGCTTATTTTTTGTATAAATTGACATCTAATGTGTAAGTAAGGTAAGGTAACGTAACTCAGACATCCATAAATTAAGCAAAATTGTTTTCTACTTTGTGCTTCATATCCATATGCACGGTAAGTGCACTGTGGATGGATGGAAGTTTTGTGGCATTAATATTGCTTTTGGTACAAGGTATTGGATGGAGTTCACTCCAGTTTTGATTTTAGAATCTTAAACTGTTTTCAAATGTTCCTTTGACACAAAATAATACCGGGAGACAGAATTTATTTCCTTTTTAGTTGCTTGAAATTCTAACACTGTCTGCAGAGACCTCATGCAGCCCTAGCCATCCACACCTTTACAATTAGCAGGATGTGGTAGTATAATGTTGCCGCCTAGTGGACAAAGTATTTAACAGCTAGTCGGACACTGTTTTACAATTCAGTTGCTCTCAGGTGCAGTCCTGAGGTCCTTCCTCTTTTAACTGGACTCCTCCTAATTTAGAAAGCTGTTACTGTATTTCCAAATGTCTATGCTTTCTTGTGTCAATCCAGAAAATACAAACTGGTTAGGCTAACTCAAGGTAAGAATTCATGTGTGTCAGATGGGGATGTATTAATTCTATTTTATCTTGGTGTTTATTATGGTGTTCTTTTTAAAATTTTCAGGTTATTCGAGCTGCTTTTTAGTATTCAGTATCATTTGTACCTGTGTCTACTCCCCACATCTTTAATTGTCATTATTCAGACACAATTAAGAAATGAAACTCACCCTGCACATAGCTGAATTAAACCAAATGGATTTACTGATTGTGAAGTTGGCTGTGACAAAACCCTGCAGCCACAGGGCAAGACTCAGGACTGAACACCATGAAGGCCCCAGGTCCGGACAGCATTCTAGGAAGTGTTTTCAGGATCTGTGCTGATCAGCTTGCACCAGTGTTCATTGTAATACTTCTTCACCCAGTCTGTTGTACCAACATGCTATAATAAGATTCACCATGGTCCCTGTACCTAACAAAACAAGTCAGCTGTCTGAATAATTGAAGTCCCATCACATTAACACCTACAGCAATGAAGTGTTTCAAGAGGCTAGTCAAAAATCACATATGCTCTTCCCTGCTAAAAGAACTGGATCCAATACAGTTCATATATTGCTCAAGTAGATCCACAGAGGATGCCATCACTTTGATCCTTTATACAGTTCTAACCCATTTCGACAACATGAGTGGGAATTATGTGTGAATGCTTCTAATAGACTATAGTTCTGCATTTAATCTAATAATCTCCTCTAAGATCGTCATCAAGAGATGCTTCTCACCCAACTGATATAATAGACACTAGGCATTCATCAACCCATGCAGTTCCGTCTGCAATACCAGAGGTGGTTATCAAGCTGCCATTCACATTTTTAGGATGTGAGAGGAAACGTGGAGTGCAGGCATAGAAACTAAAACAGAAAAAAGTCAAAATGGCCAGAGACTGGACTAAGGATTCTTCAAATTGAGGCTCTTGGACTCAGCAATGGTAACCAACATGCCAACCACAAGGCCAGAGTGTTAAATAATGCTGCCTGAGGCATGGCATATTCTTGGCACCTGGGTCAGCCATTTCCCCCTTCATATATCCTCCTAGGCATGAGTCGATACACTTACTGTACTTCACATCAATAAATATTGTGACATAGACTTTTTATTGCAATACTTCCATGATACAGTACATCCTTAATGAATAAATAATATTATTTTTGGAAATAAATGTAAAAATAAATGAAAAGGATTAGCTTAAAAACAATCAAATAGACAAAACAGACATTAAAAACAATACAAATGTATAAATTCTTCACCACTTCTGTTTGACCCAAATATACATTTTATTGGGTTTTGTGATTGTGAAATTGAATGCAAAACAAAACTTCTTCTTTAAATAATTGTCCTGCAAGGTAAAAGGAGCCTGCTAGCTGAATATGCACAGAGACCTTTAACAGATGTATATGTGATTAAAACTATAGTAATATATATACTAATACATATGAACTGCTCAAAAAAAGTAAAGGAACACTTTGAAAACACATCAGATCTCAATGTGGGGAAAAAAATCCTGCTGGATATCTCTACTGATATGGGGCGACTGGGTAATGTGTTAGGAATGTAAGGATGCCACATTGTTTGATGGAAATGAAAATTATGAACCTACAGAGGGCTGAAGTCAAAGACACCCTGAAAATCAAAGTGAAAAAATGATGCGGCAGTCTAGTCCATTTTGCTGAAATTTCAATGCAGCAACTCAAAATCATACTCAGTAGTTTGTATGACCCCCCATGTGCTTGTAAGCATGCCTGACCATGTTGAAACGTGCTCCTAATAAGACGACGGATGGTGTCCTAGGGCATCCTCCCAGATCTGGACGAGGGCATCACTGAGTTCCTGGACAGTCTGAGGTGCAACCTGGCGGTGTTGGATGGACCAAAATATAATGTCCCAGAGGTGTTCAATTGGATTTAGGTCATGTGAGCGTAGGGGCCAGTCAATGGTATCAATTCCTTTATCCTCCAGGAACTGCCTGCAAAGTCTCACCACATGAGGCCAGGCATTGTCATGCACCAGGAGGAACCCAGGACCCACTGTACCAACACAGGGTCTGACAATGGGTCCAAGGATTTCATCCCAATACCTAATGGCAGTCAAGGTGCCATTGTCTAGCCTGTATAGGTCTGTGTGTCCGTCCATGGATATGCCACCCCAGACCATCACTGACCCACCACCAAACCGGTCATGCTGAATGATGTCACAGACAGCATAACATTCTCCATGGATTCTCCAGACATTTTCACGTCTGTCACATGTGCTTGGGGTGAACCTGCTCTCATTTGTGAACTCATCTGGTGGACCTGCAAATGTTGGTATTCTATGGAAAATGCCAATTGAGCTCCACAGTGGTGCCAGGTAGTGAGCACAGGGCCCACTAGAGGATGTCAAGCCCACAGACCACCCTCATAACGTCTGTTTCTGATTGTTAGGTCAGAGACATTCACACCAGTGGCCTGCTGGAGGTCATTTTGTAGGGCTCTGGCAGTGCTCATCCTGTTCCTTCTTGCCCAAAGGAGCAGATACCGGCCTTGCTGATTTGGTTAAGGACTTTCTATGGCCCTGTCCTGCTCTCCTAGAGTAACTGCCCGTGTCCTGGAATCTCCTCCATGCCCTTGAGACTGTTCTGGGCAACACAACAAACCTTCTGGCAATGACACATATTGATGTGCCATCCTGGAGAAGTTGGACTACCTGTGCAACCTCTGTAGGGTCCAGGTATCGCCTCATGCTACCAGTAGTGACACTGACTGTAGCCAAATGCAAAACTAGTGAAGAAACAGTCAGAAAAGATGAGGAGGGAAAAATGTCAGTGGCCTCCACCTGTTAAACCATTCCTGTTTTGGGGGTCATCTCATTGTTGCCCCTCTAGTGCATCTGTTGTTAATTACATTAACACCACAGCAGCTGAAACTGATTAACAACCCCCTCTGCTACTTAACTGACCAGATTAATATCCCATAAGTTTCATTGACTTTATGCTATACTCTGATTAAAAAGTGTTCCTTTAATTCTTTTGAGCAGTGTATTATATATTGTGGTTACAGTTGGAGATTATCTACGCTAAGCTGGATTTCATTCACAGTTAATGTCTCCTGCTTAATATAAAGTATTAAGGATAGACCTTTCACTTTGAATTGTTTCATAGTTAGATGCATAGTGTACATTTTATAATTAATTTTGTTTCTTTCATTTTCCTAACCAATATAATGTGGTGCCTGGCCAACGCAGAGATTACTTCAGGAGGTACAAACAAGGGCTTTTATGAATCAAAATTCCAACTAGTCATCTTATCACAGACAAAAGAAATCCCTGGCCAACCCAAACTCTTTTTTGCCTTTAGTACTGAAATGTAGGACCTAAGCATGTTTGGATGTGATACCACCTTTTTTCATTTGTGATCATAATTAAGACCCTTACTGTAAAAGAGGAAAAGTCACCTTTGAATGTTGTTTTCAACTAATGAGATGCTTCAAGCCAAGCTCTTAGGGTATTAAATAAAATGAATGACAAACTGTGTCAAATACAGCCATCAGTGCATCCACACACTAATATCTCCTTCAGTATTACTTTCAGGGTATCTTTATAATTACAGAAAAAATATTCTTAAAAAAGAAAAAAATTGCAAAATTATTTCTCCAGCTTTGTTGTTCCTAAGATTAAGGTTGAGTTAGTAAAAAATTATTTTTGGTGCTGCATTCACATAGCAAGTAATTTGTACTGTATCACAAAGCTTTTCTGACTAACTACTTGTCTTATTGTTAACATTTGTATTTAAATGAAATAATGTGGTATTCTAAGAACCTTTTTGGAGAAGGAAGAGGAAAACAAACAAAAGATTCTCAGACCAAATTAAAAAAATCAGATTGTCTTCAGTCTGACCTCGAGACTGTATCCTGTTGTAATTGATGTACTTACTTGCCTGCCATTTCTATTTATAAAGCTTATTTAGTTATTTGCAACATAGCCACAAATTCACAGAGCTGTTATGCTCATGAAAATCTCTATAAAGCAAACTGCATGCATTTCAAACTCGTATACATCAGCTTAACATAATAAGGTGTATGCAGCATGTACAGAGGTGGAGAAAGTACCTGAAACACCCGACAATATGAGCAAATCAAGCAGCTGATAAGAAGCAGAGTCACCTTTACCTTACCTAATTCTTCAAGAAGAAAAGCCTATAATACTTTGACGGATGAAGGTGGAAATCAGCTTTACACTCAGCACTCCAGAACTTCACAGGAAGGTTTAATGGTTGGAAGACAATAGAAGGTGGTTTGAGTTCATTCTGCCTTTCATGACACCAGTCTTGAATTCATTTAGCAGGGTTTATCATCATGGCCTAGGAGAGCACTAGGTGGGAACAGTGTGTGCACCACAGGATGATTGACCTTATATTCTTTAGCCATTATTATTATTATTATTACTTTCTCTGCTGTTCTTTTTCTGGTTTTCTGTGGTGGCAATCTGTGCCACCACCACCTGATCAAAGCACCGTGCTGTCCCTACATTGATGGATTGAAGGCCAGAGGTCCACATGACCATCATCATCAAGTTCTTCCGTGTGAAGCCTGAAAACCATGAGGACTGACTGAGATCATTTATGTTAGGTAGAATGCCTAGAGGGGGCTGGGTGGTCTCATGGCCTATGAATCCCTGCAGATTTTTTTTTTTTTTTCTTCAGCCATCTGGAGTTTTTTTTTTGGTTTTATTTTCTCCTCCCTGGCCATCAGACCTTACTCTATTCTTTGTTAATTATTATTGCCTAATTTTTACACTTTGTCTTTTTTCTTTCTTCATCTTGTAAAGCACTTTGAGCTAAATCATTTATATGAAAACGAGGTTTGTTCTTGTTATATGACTATGAAGAGTAATCAACGAATCTAATGAACCACCCAAGATGGCTGCACATACCATTATGGATTGTAAATTGAAGGAACCCTTTTGCTTTTTCTGAAAGTAAACTTTTGTGGATATAAGAAATTATGTGAAGGTGACTCATCAGAACATAGTGCTTTTTAATATTGCTCAGGGTTCAATGTTTTGTGCTTTTTACATCAGAATATATGTTTTTGTGCAAGCAACTTTCAAATCCCAGCCCGTCCAAGAATTCCAGCTTTATGACGCTCAAGACATAACGTTTTTGCTGACACTGAGTCACAGGAATGCTGATTCAGTTCTGCAGTCATTTTTGGCAATTTTGCAACTATCTTGAAACGCGTCTATCCCTGTTGATATGATTCAAACTGTGTCGATGCAGTTTGTCCATATTTAGTATATTCTGTCATTACTTGTGAGATTGTTCCTCTTGACACATGTAGTAACTATGCCATTTTTGTGACTGATGCCCCTTCAATTTCAGGCACAAGAGGTTGGCTACTTTGGAACTCATCGGCCTTACACAGCTTTGAAATCTCCAGTTTCCTTGTTTGTAGCAGACGTGTTGTTAACTGACAGTCAGCCTACTATGGTATATCTCAGTTTACCTCAGTTATTCTCCTTTCTCACTGGTATTTCCATTATTTTTTTCAGCAACTTAGGGCTCGTTTATACTTCATGTTCAGAACACGTACGTGCCTGTATCCTTACTGCCACGTGTTCTCAGCGTTCATTTGATGCGTCCTCTGAGCAGGTCCTCAGAAATTAACACAGTACCATCAAAAAGCCGGGGGGCGCAGTGTGCTAAAAGTTGGGATGTGACGTCAGAGTCTCTGGTTAATGTCTACATGTGACATAAGGCCGCTTTGTGGATCCTATGAGATCGGTGTGCACGTTTCGATGTTTGATGAATGGTTCGATGTGGTGAAGCAAAATGCTGACATACAGATGTATTTGTGGTGCTTTTATATTCAAGCGTCACATATTCCCGATCGTAATGACACAATACATTTTAAAAGTCTCACATACCGTCTTCTGTGCCATCTTTTTTTCTAGGGCTTCCTCCGGTCCTGACAGCAGCGGATCACCAGCAATAGATCGCCACACTGAGCACATTAAATATATGATATTCCAAATCTCTGCATATTTAGAATCGTTAGATTTATACTTGATATCACTTTCATGATGAAATGCATTATAGTATGTATGTTACATGTTACAGATAAATCACTAATTTCGTTTAAATAATGAATTACACACATGGGGGTGACACGGTGGCGGAGCGTTAGTGCTGCTGTCTTGCAGGGAGTCATGTCGCTGATATTCCCTGTCTGGAGTTTAGGTTTTCCTGCTGGGTTTCCACAGTGTGCTCCAGTTTCCTTCCAAAGATATGCAGATTTGGTTACACTAAAATGACACTAGTGTATGTGTGTGCTTGTATTCACCTTGCAATGAGCTGATGCCTTGTCCAGGGATTGTTTCTGTCTCGTGCCTAATGCTAGCTGAAATGGACAAATCCCTGGACTGATGGATTTAATCATTAAACATCCTTTTCAGATGTCATCGGAATTTAATGGGTGTTCCAGGCAATTCACAATACAGAGAAGCTGAACCTGTTCTCACCGTGATAATATCTTGCACTGCCACCTGGTGGATTCCTCCAGATTTACGTAAAGTATGCGCGCGCAAGTGTAAACAGTAAAACACTTGCATAGCAGGAGCGTCCGCTGCAGCATGCATCACGTCGCATGAAGTATAACCCCGGGCTTAGCATTAACTGTGATTCCATTGACAGCTTCACTGAACATAATTAGAATTTGAATGAACATTTATTTTTTTTATGCATTGTAAAAAGGAAAAAGATACACAGATTTAAATGATGAAATGAAATCCATGTGCAGATGGTCACATTGTGTTTTTAAAGTAATTTTTTCATGTTACTGTTTGCATCATCACTGATTAGCTTGTAACCAGAGCTCAATTAATAAATAACTGACTATAACATCATTGGTGCTGTAGAAATTTGCTGTATTTAATTTGACTTTGGGGTATGAATTAAAACTTTATTTAAAGAAACACCTTTTGGTATAGTTGACAAGGACTAATAGTAATCATAGCTGGAATGCCAATAATAATTTAAAAGGCTCTTTTCCAAGTGATTGCCTTCGTTTACACATATTGTTACACAATGTGATTTATATAAGTTTGATTCAAAAAGACTAGGCGCTCGTTCATTAATGCGTACCTGTCATTCCAGCACCCTTCAGGTGCAAAAGTATGACTGGTCAGTCAAAACATTAAATCTAAAAAGAAAAAAAAATAATTTAAGCCCTTCAACATAAACTTAGCCATAGAAAACTACATTCCTGATCCTTTTCTTTTTGCTATTCATATATACCAGTTAAAGCAAATCTCTTTATTTAATTTTTAAAAAAGTTTTAATTATGCAGTACTGCTGCTGCATCATGGGTCAAAAATCCTGGGCTTGAATCCCACACCAGTACTGTGTCCTTGCAGAGCTAGCTTATACATTTGTCTTATGTCTGCTTGGGTTCTCCTCCCTCATCTGAAAGATGTTCCAAACTGGAAGTGTGTGAGGGAGAAGCCCCCTTGTTGGAGTGACCCCAGTTATAAGTTACACCTAGCTTATCAAACAACACATAGGAACTTCACGCTGCAGTCAACAAGAGGCTCAATATGGAAAGGCTGAGAACGCAACATTCCAAATGGCTGAAATTAAACAAATCCAGAACAGAAAGAGCCTGAGGGTCGTAGTCATCTGCTCAAACTTAAAAGTCATTTATAAATAGTAAAAATGAGATGATGCAAATGATTATGCTTTCTTGTTAAACTCCTGTACAAGAATCAAATCATCAACTAATTACATTCCGGCTTTCCTGAAGCTAAGTTTCAGTTATGAAAACATCTACATTTGCTTTTACTGGTACAACAAGGAAAGTGTGTTATTTGATTATTCCATTCTATTTCCGTAAACATCGCATTAAAAAAACAATGCAATGGCAGGTAAATATCCATTTTATTATGCAAATAAAATATTATGCCCTTCCATTAAATAAATGTAAATAGTCTCTAGAGACTATTGATATGCTGTATATATACAGAAATCAACTAATTTTTTAAAACCTTGATTTACAAAATAAATTGTGTTGCTATGAGCCAGCAAAACACCCCTGAGTATATTTAGGTTAATATACAATATATTAAGAATCTTGTATTTTAGTGCAATATAAATTACTTTTGCTTTGATTATAGTATACAACAAATTGCATACAACAATTTCAGGAGAAATACCCACAATGGTTTATGGTGCAAAATAAGTCAACTATTATAAAAGACAATTGTTCAGATCTGATGGCAGAGCTCAAAAGTGGGAGTAAGTAAACCTGTACAGTTACTTAATATACGCATGGTAAATTTATTACGTCATTTATGTTTAGCAAGCTCATTTCTCTTGCACATTATCAAGTTCACTTTGTAATTGTAATTGATATAAAAGGTATATATGAACACATCTTATATCTTTGTCTGTTTCACATCATTCTGCTTATCTTCATGGGCCTTTAAGCCTTCTTCCATTTCACAGGCGTTTACCCCATTCTCGTAAATGTGGTTCTTCTTTTGTTCTTCGTCGTCAAACTGGGCTTCAATTTGTACTGGATCCACATAAGTATAGAAATATGCCATGACTGCAAACAGGACAGATACGGCCAACAGCAGGGCAGCAAACAGTATGTACTCAGCCCACTGAATTTGAGTTCAAGAAAGAAATAATAGGCATTAGTGAGAAATACAGACAATGATAATATGCGTTCCACCATAATACCTTACATTAGCTTAACATAATTAATGCATTTAAATTAATATTCATGTATTTAATATGTGAGCTGCCTTTGACTGTTCTGTTTGTGTGTCAGCTCTAGTCCTTCATGCATTTTGCTTTCTTATATTCTTGCCTTTCTCATTTTACCTACTTTTTCATATTTTCACACTTGTATTTTGAATTATTTTAAGTGGTACCTCATCCATCCACATTTTAACTACAGAGTTAAAAAATAACACTGGTGATGTATACATTGGGGTTAGTTTTCAGTCGCCGCTGACTGTAAACCTGGATATTGTAAATGCTACATGGGTTGGATGGGCATCCCAGACAGGAGAAAGGAAGAAGCCTGATCCAGAAGTAATTACCGGAGGATATGGACAGACAGCCTAGCGGGAATTAAAGATGCTACAGGGGACAGGTTATTCCCAGACTGTCTTAAGACTGCTGTAGTTAAACCCCTACTCAAGAAAAATAATCTTGACTCCTCTGCTTTTTAAAATTTTAGACCTATTTTCAACCTGCCTTTTTTAAGTAAAATTCTAGAGAAGGCAGCTAAATGCTATTCTTGATAAGTTTCAGTCGGGTTTCAGAACAAATCACAAAAAAGAAACTGCACTCGTTAAAGTAGTAAATGACTTGCGGGTAAATGCAGACAGAGGCCGTTTATCTGTTCTCATCCTCTTAGATCTGAGTGCCGCTTTTGATACCATTGATCACAATATTCTTAGAAATCGCCTTAGTCAGTGGGTGGGCCTCTCTGGCACAGTCTTAAATTGGTTTGAATCCTACCTGGCAGGTAGGAAATTTTTTGTTATTTGTGGTAATCACAACTCAAGGATACATGATATTCTATATGGTGTTCCACAAGGCTCTATCCTGGGTCCGCTGCTCTTTTCGATCTACATGCTTCCGTTAGGTCAGATTATCTCGGGGCATAACATGAACTACCACAGCTATGCTGATGAAATGCAACTGTATTTATCAATAGCACCTGATAACTCCAACTCTGTTGATTCACTAACACAATGTCCTACTTGTGTTTCTGAGTGGATGAGTAGTAATTTTCTCAAGCTAAATAAAGAGAAAACTGAAATTTTAGTGATTGGCAATAATGGACATTATGAGGTTATTAGAAATAAACTTGATGCATTAGGATTAAAAGTCAAGACAGAGGTAAAGAATTTAGGTGTAACTATTGACTCTGACCTGTGTTTTAAATCGCATATTAATCAGATCACTAGGACAGCATTTTTTCACTTAAGAAATATAGCAAAAAATAGACCTCTTATATCATTGAAAGATGTTGAGAAATTAGTTCACACTTGTGTTTTCAGTCGACTAGATTACTGTAATGCACTCCTCTCAGGACTACCCAAAAAAGACATCAATCGATTGCAACGAGTGCAGAATGCAGCTGCTAGAATCCTAACTAGGAAAAGAAAATCCGAACACATTTCTCCAGTTTTGATGTCACTACACTGGTTACCTGTGTCATTCAGGATTGACTTTAAAATTCTGCTTATGGTTTACAAAGCCTTAAATAATCTCACTCCATGTTATATTTCGGAATGTCTGACACCTTACATTCCAAATCGTAACCTTAGATCTTCAAATGAGTGTCTGCTTAGAATTCCAAGAGCTAAAGAGCTAAACTTAAAAGAAGTGGTGAGGTGGCCTTCTGCTGTTATGCACCTAAAATCTGGAATAGCCTGTCAATAGGAATTCGCCAGGCTAATACAGTGGAGCACTTTAAAAAACTGCTGAAAACACATTACTTTAACATGGCCTTCTCATAACTTCACTTTAACTTAATACTGATACTCTGTATGTTCAATTAATTGTCATAACTATTCATGGTGGCTCTAAAATCCGTACTAATTTAACCTAATCTCTACTCTTTCTTCTGTTCTTTTTCCTGTTTTCTGTGGTGGCGTGACCGTCATCATCAAGTTCTTCCATGAGAACCCTGAATACAATGAGGGCTGATCATTTATGTTAGGTAGAAATCCTAGAGGGTGCTGGGCAGTCTCATGGCCTGGAACCCCTTCCAATTTTGTTTTTCTCCAGCCGTCTGGTTTTTTTTGTTTTATCGGTCCTACCCTGGTCATCGGACCTTACTTTTATGTTAATTAGTGTGCTCTTATTTTAATTCTTACTTTGTCTTTTTTTTCTCTTTCTTCGTCATGTAAAGCACTTTGAGCTACATTATTTGTATGAAAATGTGCTATATAAATAAATGTTGTTGTTGTTGTTATAGTTTGATTAAATGAGGAAAACTGGGTTAGCGCCCCAACGCTTTCTAATGGAACTTGCAGTCCTTTACTTGACCACATAATTTAATGTTTGGAGTTGTTTAGATTTTTTTTTTCACTTGGATGCTATATGTAACATTGTTTAAATACTGGCTAAAAGTGTAGTTTTATTTTTCTAGATTTATCCAGATAATGAATTACAACTTGCTGCCTAACATTAAACATACAGTATAAGACTGAATTTTTAATAGGATTTAATAATACGATTTAGAAAGCAGCTCCTGTTCTTTAAGCCTATTAGCATGCACTGGGCCACCTACCTGCTTTGGGAATTCTCCAGCTTCAGCCACAATCAGCACAATGATATTTCCAACAGCTACAGTCAAGAGCCAGCCCGCCTGCAGAACTGATTTCATATTGCTAGGTGCCTGTTCAGAAAAAGAGCCATCATTATAAAAAGCGAGAACTGACAAAACAAGTTGTTAGTATTTGTAATTAAAAATACAATGATTCTTTCTAAATGACACTTTGCATTGCTGAATTATTACAGTTTACAGTATATGTTGTTTCGATTGTCTATAACTTCATTTTAACTTCTTAAAATTGTTTAACATTCTTCATCCTTAAGTATTTCAGAAATACTGTGCTTGCCAAACACATAAGTATGAAGAGTATCTTACAAGGACTGTTTTAACGGTTGACAGAGTGGGGAGTAAGAGTACTGCACAGTCTTTGACCCGTTTTTTACTTCTACTTACAATGGAGGAAAGCCACTTAACGTCACTTCTATTCCGCAGCCATTCCACCCCTTAAAGCTTCAAAAGAATGCAGTAAAGGGGAAATCATTTCATGGACAGACACTTTGAAGTTCCAGACAGAGGGTTTTCTTATTTAAGGTTAACCACGTTTTTGCCTAAACTCATTAAACACGGTTTTCCCTCCTTAGACTCCATCTACCTGTACCTACACCTGCCTGTCCTCCTTTTATTTTTTTCCAGACTGTAATATCACAATGTTTCCTTTTGATTATTTAGTTTTCCTTTATAAAATAGCTCCTAAATATTTGCAGTTTTAGAGAAGCTGACAAGATGGTCAGTGTTTTTATTTTTAAATCTTTGTGTAATCTATTATTGGTAAAACTGAACTACTTCTACAGATTCAAACCAAACAGCTTGAATAGTAAGATCATGTTACTTATTTCCATTTTTATGTGTCTGGATTACCGTATTGTACCGTGTTAGCCATTATGAATGTAGTGAGAAGTCAAGCAATATGACACCTTTCATTGGCTAACTAAAAAGATTACAATATGCACTCTTTCGAAGCAACTCCGGCCCCTTCTTCAGGCAACATGTAGTGTGTCTGAATTCTAAGAGTCATGCTGTTCTGTATACTGAATTTCAACTTGTTGTTGAAAGCTTCCTCTAACATCTACTGTACCGAACAAATGTTTTAATTCTTAGAGCCAGTCTTTATTTCCCAATTATTCTATTGACCTCAGTGTTTCACTATAAATGCACTGTCAGACACATCAGCACAGAGACAAATACAGGAAGGGATTTAAGTGTGACATCACAGCTAATTTTTGTTTCAGCTATCACTGAGAAGGAAGAGAAAAACCTGGAGGACAGCTGAGATCAGTTCCCCAATGCCCAAAACCAGACCCTTTTCCAGGTTGGGTGATATATAATCAAGACCCCTACAAGAAGTCACCGTTCACTCAAGGACTGCCTTTGGAGGTAAATGGAGCTCCGAGCCTCTGTGGCATTTTTTTCTTTATTTCAAATCACAGCAAAACACAGATGCCATTCGCAGCACATTCATGGTTTCACTTTTGTCCGTTAGGCATTTCAAATTAAACAGGGCTTCCTACAGAATACCAACTCTCATTTCCCTGTCTCTTGTTTCATTTTTACAAGATACAGGGTACCTCATCCTTATTTGATAGGAGAAAAAGAAAAATGTGAATAATGTAGTAATCACACAAATATCAAAATGATTAGCAACATTTCAGCAGGTTCAACTATTTGAGAACAACAGTGATAATGCATACAAGAAACTTTTGCATTTTTTTGTCATAGGTGAATTGAACTTTTTCTAATTTTGAAAGTAAACAGGACATCCTTTTCTTAAATGGACTGATTCCATCCTGAAGGTTTTTATGCAAAAGGTTTCACAGCTCGATACCCTTCTTGATACTAACTCTCTTCCCTAACCCTCTAAACTCTATTTATCCAGGCTTGGGATTGTCATCAAGTAGGGCATTGTTTGCCCTTGGTGGCTGTGCAGAAGAAGAATTTAGATGTGGCAGAAATTAAATGAAAATGTTGAGATGGATATATGGAGTTGCAGAAAAGGACAAAATAAGAAATGACAGAGGTACAACAAAAGTAGGAAAGATACCTAAGAAAGTACAAGAAGTTAGGTTGAAGTGATATGGACATGTGATGAGAAGCGACAATGAATATGTGGGCAAAAGAGTGATGGGAATAGAAGAAAAGGGGAAGTGAAAGTAATGGAGGCCAAAGTGGAGGTGGATGGATAAAGTAAAAGAAGATCTGAAGGAAAAGGATTTGACTGAGGAGAAGGTGTAGGACCAAGCATATCAGCTCCACATAGAAGTGGGAAAAGATGAATTGGAAGAGGAAGAAGAAAAAGAACCTTTTCCCAATGTGTTATGATAGGTGAGCTAGAATTCTTTTAGGTGAGCAAAATAAGACGGTATGCTAGCAGCGTTTTGGAAGATACTGTACCACAAAAGTGTTCATTAAGCAGTAAGGTCCCTTCCTACTCCAAATAAAGCTGTTAAATGATCTGGGTTTATTATGATTCCATGACTGTGTAATAAAGAAGTGAGGACTATTTTCCAGTACAATCTATGCAAGAAAGATTCCTAAAACGTGTCTCCCTGGTAAATTGGTGTCTAATTAAATTTCTCTGAAGCACAGTAGTGTCTTTACCTGCATTCATTTTCGATTGTCTCAGTCAAGACAAATATAGGCAGTGAACAATTCTGATTATACCGTGTACATTCAATAATATACTTGAAAGATCCTGTTACCAAAGTTGCCTCACATTATTCTAAGTTGGTAACCTCTTTCTAAAACACAAGTATAGCTTGAGTAAATGAATACAAGTTGTTCCAATATTCAAACATATTGTCAATATACAAATTGCCTGTAAAAATTATTGATGTGACCGTGGAAATACAGTCACAAAATGACAGTGACTGTACAAAAAATAGTAAACATGAACAAAATTAAACAGACGGGTTTCTAAATGAAGATACACAACCATAGCTACCTAGATAATGTTCACCACATTAACAGAAGATCACTTGACACCACTAAACCTGCTATATATGAATATGAGCAAGTTTGCATCAGTTTTATCAAAAAAACATTCGATTATTACTGTAACTAGAATTGAAGAATATCTGATATTGTGATTTGTGAACCAAGGGCAGTTTTTTCAGGCAGGATTCTTCAGTGATTTAAGCAGGCCTGATCCATCACTTTAAGGCAGAGGGAATGGGCAATTAGAACAGATGGGAGATAGGGGTTGAGTTGCTATATTGGGACTATAGACAGCCTAATCACACATGGTATCGATCACAAATAGCTCACCGAATATGTGAAACATGTGGGTGTTTAAGGCCATACCTGGAATTTGATCATAAATAGCTCATTGAATATGCTAAATGTGTGGGTGTTTATGATGTATCAGGGGATGTCTAGACAGATACCAGAACAATGCCTCCTGTGCTGCACCGAACCTGTACTACAGTCATCAGCATTCCCCACTAAAGAATTGGACGATGATTGTACTGTTCCAATGGCTTCGCTTCAGCATAAATGATTACACTAAAATGTATATTAGGAGTGAAAGCTGCATTTTAAAGCATTTTAAAGCATTTTTGTCTTGCCTTAATATTTCCACTGTGCTTACTGAAGGGCATCCTGCTGGACACAAAATATTTATGTCATAATCTTGTGCATTGCTTTTATTGTATTTGCCAGTGTTCAGTTATGCAATATTGTCTCTCATGACTGAGAAAATCGCAACAGTCAAAGTCAGTACACAATGCAGATTCATTCATTTTTGTTATTGGTTAACTAATTGAATAATCTTTTAATCTCATATGTAAATTCCTTTAATGATAGATTTCTTCCATCATTCTGCTCGGATGTGTTTCTTTTCAGACATTTTTAATGGAATTGCAGCAGACATGCAGTTACAGGATTATCCCTGCCAAAAGTGGATCAGTTTTATTCCCACAGCTTTTAAAATCATTTCTTTTTTCCTGCTAATCGATCAACATGTTGAATATTTAGACACCTATTCCATCTGTTAATAATATAAAATACTTGGAGAATGATTATTCCCTAAAAATAAACTTTAATAAATTCAGTCTTTTTTTAACAATTTATAGCAGAGAATCCAAACTAGGTGTGGTTTCCCAAGTCTTCAGAATTTAAATATGGTAAACAGGGGCCCATCTTATTCACTGGCTAGCTGGAAGGTCAATAAAATATGAGATCAATATGTCACAATTTGCTGTGAAAGGCCTTTCTTCAGTAGAGGTATCACAGAAAGTGACTGAGCTCTGACCATTTTCATAGCCACTTGTGCATGGTGTCTATCTTTTAGTGCATTCACTATGCAGCCACATATAATCTGTGAATTAATCATACAGTTTTAGACAAATCATATCCCTAATATCTAGTAATGGGCCTATAAATCTTTCCGTTAGTGAAGTGCTTCTCAACCTACTGTCTTGTGAATCTGTTTTTACCTTTTATAAGCTTATTAATGCCCCACAAACGAGAAGTGAAGTTTGCTTCCCAATTGCTGAAACGAGTACAAATATAAGAGTGGGGGAAATGGGGAGTACCCCTTGGTGAAACAAATGCGGTTGTAAGAGTGATGGATGGGAACCCTTTCATGTAACGATAGGGGAGTGGCGTGGGGTCCCTTTTAGTGAAATGAGCACAAATGTACAAGTAAGTGCATAGAGGGAGATTCCTGTTCATGAAATGTCCATAGATTCAAACTGGGATAAAAATTTTGCAGAACTGACCCTCCATGACCCATCGGCAGCAAACCAGTGCTGGGGAAACATTGCATTACTGCATGTAAATACCCCATTAGGGCATGAATGCGAGTTCTTTGAGAATGTGAACTGCACATTTTGGCTTGTTACTTAAAATTTTCATAGCACTACATACCTGAGAGTAAGAAAACTCCAGCCCAGTCACTGAAAATACGACTTCACCAGAGGTCATCAGGAAATACTGAGGTATTTGCCAGGCCATATGAATGGTGTTGGCTTGAATATCTTCAACATACATCAGATTCAAGTTTGTATTTTCTGTACACTAGCAGGAAAGAAAACATTGTGGTTGGCAGAATGTTAGCAAGAGTTTCACTGGAAAAAGGTTGTTTTTAGAAACCCTCCATAACCTATTGTTACACTAAATCTAAGGTAAAGGCAAGCTTTTATAATAGCAACCTGTAGGTGGCATGTGCTTTGTTCGATCAGTCTGGTTTTCACATAACATTTAAAGGTAAAAGGGAATAAACTTCAAGCAAAATATTTATACCATTGTCCATGTAAGGAAAGGCAAGTGGCATAATTGGTCAACAAATCATGCAAATAATGAACTTAATAGACTACATCTTTCCGAGCCCTATTGTTAATTTCAAATTTAGGACAAATTGCACCTATGCCACATTTCACTTCTTACAGTTTCAAAATGTTTGTTGTTACTATTGACAAGAATTGTCAACCACTTGTTAGACTGCATCTAAAAAAGCCAACAATTGAATTTATTTTGTGTTCAATTGAAGTGAATAGGATATTTTAGCCAAGGAGGTCAACTGAACACAAAAGATTGTGATTTCAGATCTCACCAGTGGTTCAACATGAGAAATTCACTTAACTGATTGGGTATTTAACAGTAAGTATTTTTGTCATTATAAGCTGCAGTTTATCTTGAAAGTATTTTGGAGTTCATTGTATAAGATGTTATGCAAAACTGAGGTTGTGAACATTATTACTTATTTATTGTAAAGACCTATGGCTGGTAGAATATTGTGCAGTCCTAAACTCATCCTTGTGGTATAGTGGGTCCACAGCTTGCTTAGTAAAGGCCATTTTAAATAAATAATCACCGCTCTCGCAGTGGTTTAGCGAGGGGGCGTTGGGCCATAGCAAGCCGCGGGACAATCCGCAGTGTGGCCGTTTCTCACCAAGTGCACAGGTGAGGGACTGCCCACATCCGTGATTGCTCCTGTGGCAAATATGCTACAGCTGCTATGGCCCCTCGCATCATAAGAAGCACGAGTCGGTTAGGAGGAGGAGAAAAAGGAAAGAAAAAAGAAAGATCAGAGAAAGGAGGGAGGTTATAGCAGGAAGCAGGCGAGCAAACGCTCGCAGGCAGCTGAAGGCAGCCTGGGTGTTTGGCCAACAACTGGGAGAAGTGGTTGTGGTCGCCCCCGCAGAAGTTTGTTCTGCAGGGCGTGAGTGACCGGGAAGGTGCAGGACTCTCCGCGGAAGGTAGCAGGAGTCGGGACTTGGGATGCGGTGTCCCTAACGTGACAGCCTTGGCCGTTAAGGGATTCCCAAGTCGCTGTCTGGAGGAGCCAACCGGAGCCAAGGATCGGTGAGGCCACTGACAGCAGAAGCAGAAGTAGGCAATAAGAAGGTCAGCTGCATTGAAAGCGCCTCACCTGTTGCA
Source organism: Polypterus senegalus (assembly GCF_016835505.1). Lineage (NCBI taxonomy): Eukaryota > Metazoa > Chordata > Cladistia > Polypteriformes > Polypteridae > Polypterus > Polypterus senegalus. The sequence continues at coordinate 130,254,023 of NC_053155.1, forward strand.
AAGCCCAACCGGGAGAAGCAGGTGAGACGCCAACGCTAGACGCTAGTTTTAAAAGAAGGCACCGGGCTTGTTTTTAAAGACTGCTTCCTGATCGTTTTAACCTTTGGTTTTAAAGGATTGATTTTCTAATGGTTTTACCTCCACGTTTTCTTTTAATGGATTATTTATTTAATGAAGATTGTTGGGAGTCACTGCACTTTATGGACACTTTGTTTTTGATTGTTGACTCTTTTAAATAAAAGCACTATGCACCTTTTCAACCATCCCCTTGCTCAGTTGTTGTTGCCTTCACTGACTAGCTCATCGGTGACATTACCGACGGTGTTGGGTTCAAGTGCTTCCAAACAGCAATGGGAGTGTGGAGCCAGGACCCACATCGTCACAATCCTAAATTCATTTTGGCAGACTTATTATTATAAACTTAATGAATCTGGTAATGTTGTTAATTTTGCCCCTAAGCATTGAAAGAGGTTCGGCATTCCTAACAGAAAATAAATGTACTAATACCCAGTAGCTGATATAGGAAAAAATAACTGGTGGTACTCCATAGCCTCCCTTTTGAAATCAGTAAGTGGGATGATATACAGAAACCTTCGCAAAACTGACAGTACTTTACAGCATCCTCCTTGAAAGTCTGAAAAGTGCAATTATGAATACAAATTATATCATTGGATGAGGGGAGCACAATATGAGGGATACCCACCAGTATGTTTACAATAACTGCCCACGTCAAGCACCACTAATACAACTTATAACATTTCTAAATAGAGGTGTCATAAAATGAGGAGAACAAAATGTATTAAAGGAAACAGCTTTATTTCTGACAGATTAGCCACTTGTCTATCTAGGAAAATACACTGTTCAAGAAAAATGCTATTCTCCCTCACATCCTCTTGAGAGGGGGCTTTGGGAAATGCTATGATAAATAGGCAGGTAGTGTGGCCTAGTGGCTTGCACACTAAACATTTAAACAAAAGGCGACCAGTTCAGCTTCCACCTCCAAAGAACTTTGCGACCTGCCTATGCTTGAATTAAAAAGACAAAAACATATATGTATCCTGATCTTTTAATTATCTGCCAAATAAGTGTTAAACAAGTAAAAATTATTATCATTATTATGATTATTACGTCTGTAGGTATCAGATGCTATTGTTTTTTTTTTTAAATCAATCAATATACTGTACTCACCATCTCTTTAATGACAATGGTGTAAGAGCTGCCAAATCCAAAAGTTTTTGAACTGTTGCAAAAAAATCCATTCGAAGAAAAGTTGAAGTTGCTCCTAATAAAAGAAAGGGCAGTTGTGAACATTATTGACTTTTTTTTAAAACATTTTGGGGAATTGAATTCTTCCAAACTTTGAAGCTAATTAATTAGTGCTTACGTTCCTTCTCCTACAAGAGTGTAGTTTGTAGATGAGAGGAAATTGACATTTCCCAAGTCTGTCCCACCCACACTAATTTTAACAGGTTGATTGAAGCCATTCACAAATCTGTAAGGGAAAAAAAACATTTTTTATCATTAACATGCAGAACGAACATGAAAAATACCTTCAGATCCCGGAAGAAAAGCATAATAAACTATGGAAGAAGCTAACTTGTGCCGCTCTTAAAGAAAAACATTCACCAAGGACAACATGAAAATTAGGAGAATGGATGTTTAAGTAAAGCATATTCAATGTTGTACCAATCTATTTTCCAATTTCATTAGTGGTATTTATTAAGGATTTTCTACAAGTCACAGTTGAAGACTGGATTACACCTTACAATTGCATGCTCACATAAACAAAATAAGAGTCACAAATTAATGTCAAAGAGGAAGTATGGATGAAAAGAAGCTCATGGAAGAAATCACATACAAATGTGTGTTTAAGTTTGCAAACTTTCCATGGGTGGCAGTCCAGGCTTAATTAGAACTTCTGACAAAGGAACACACACCGTCAAGCTACATTGCAGCCCACTGTGCAAGGACCTCACAATAAGAGAATTTAAGTAAGATTTCACCCTTCAAAATCCTGTGAACTGTAGCTCCCTGCAGTACTCTAATCTGTTAATTTAGTTTGCTGTTTGTAATATTTTTGTCCTTGTCTTCTTTATGTTGGGCCAACAGGGGTTTTGCCTACCAGATGCTGCAGCTGAGGAACCACCCATGCCTTAGAACCAGTGCTAAGGAAGTAGTTTTTCTTCTTTTGCTGTTTCGCTTTGGATTCCCTGGTTTTACAAGTGCTCTTCTTTTAATTATTCTTGTTTTTGAATTAGTGCATTTGTCGTTAATTTTTGGAATATGGATGTGGCTTTGTTTTGTTTGAACTTTAAGCAACCTTTCATTACATTTTGTTTGTTCTTGCTTTCTTTTTCAACCTTTTATATTAATGAACTCCTTAATTATTAAGAATCATTGTTTTTGTTATGTTAGGGGTTTCTCCCTTTCTGAGCATTAGAAATTTGAGCTTCTTCTTGCCTGTGCAGGACACAAAGCCTGCACCTTATTTAGTGAGGCCCTGTGGAATAACAGTTCCACGGCTAGGAAATTAGTGGCCAGTTTTAAATAAGTAATTGCTCCCCAGGAGTGTGTAGACTCCAGTTGGGTGTGGGTATGTGTGAGTGTGTTTCGCTCCATGGTTAATAGAGGCAGTGGATGTCCATGCCGTATACACGTGCAAAGGCAAATGGATCAGTCAGGCACCTAAATGATGCAGCGGAGCCACAGTTCAGAACAGCCGATAAATGGGACATCACTGCATGGGGAAGAGGGGGGAGAAACGAGAGGAACAAGAAAGGGAAGAACGGAAGCTGTTGAAGAGAGCGAGGAGGCAGGCAGCTAGAAGGAGAATCCCTTGAGGAGTGCGCAGATGACAATCAGGGGCTGGAGAAGCCTACTCCAGCTGAGCAACCCACACCATCACAGGCCCACCAGTTATTTTTCCAATGAGTCTGCAATTCATAATCTACAATTAGGTCACCCTTGACAATAAAAGTAAAATGTGTAAACTTACCTAATGGCATTGCTTCCTTGCTCAGGCTTTTCCCCAATGTCTTTGAGCTATGGAAAAATAAAGAAGTGTTGTGATTCTTAACATTTTTTTTCTTTTTTGAACACTAATATTTAATTTTCTCTTATTTATTTTATTGTTATGCTGGCAATGTTATTTTGCTGCCATTTTCTTTTTGTTTTTTGGCTCCGAAGGCTCTTGTTTATGGTTTCCAGAGCCGTTATCAAGCCCCATGACTTTTGAAAAAATCTAAATAATGTTTGTCATCAGTTAATTTACAAATCATTTGGTTTACAGTCATTCATACAGGGCCAATTTATAATCACCAAACTCCACATGGACAGTACACATGTAAGGCAGAAATATTGACCACTGTGCCACCATAATGGGTGTCTGCACATGCTCTCCATTGCCTGCCCTGGAGAGCCACGTTATACTTTTTATTTCAGTATTGCCATTGGAATTACTATGGCAAAACTATTAATTATATTGTGTTTTCAGGTTTTCTGTTTCTTTTCAAATGTTTCAAGCTCTTATACGATTTGCATTGTTGGCTTTTACTATGTAACTGTACACCAATCCTTCACTCTTGTATTCTGTCTGTCCATAAATTGCTGCTAGTAGCGGATATTTTTATCCAAACTTCACTAACCACATTGAAATCCCATATATTTTCAATTTGCATCTGAAAATAAATAAAAGTGCGCACTCACAAACAGCAAAACATAAGCAGACCTGCCACTGCAGAAAGTGGATGAAGGCACTACAGACAGTCGCGTCTCTGCTGTTAATTGGGTTGTATTTTGTGCTCCTGCTGTTTAAAAGTGCTGTGTCTTCCATTTTTGCCCATTATTAAATTAAAATGTTTTTAAAGAAAGAGAACAAGAAGAGTGTAACTACCTTTTCACTGTTCCCTCTCCTCACCACCCAAATGGATTTCAGTTTTACAATAAGTACGTAACCATTCCTTTAAAGTTGCCTTATCTTATTTTGCTCAGCATTATATTCATTCATTGTGTTTTCATTGTTTATTTATATCACAGTATTCACATATTCCTGCACATTCGCCAGCAATGATAATGTGCACTTCAGGTAATCCATGAAGCTAATGAAGCTAAGCATGTTCGGGCCCAGCCAGTGCTTGGATGGGAGACCACCTAGGAAAACTTGGGGTGCTGCTGGAAAAGATGTTGGAGAGGCTAACAGGAGGTGCTACCTGGTGGTCTGTATGTGAATCCCAATGCCTCAGTGGGGTGACAGGGACACCAAAAATGGTGCTTCCTATGCATGGGGCACAAAACCAAGGTCCTAACTTACTGTGGTCATTAAAAGATCCCTGAACATCCTGCATAGGGTGTATCCTTATGTCTTGGATAAACTGTCCACCACGACCTGGTCATTCTGGCCCCCTAATCATCCCCTGTCCCTAACTGGCTAAGTATCTCTCTCACCACTTCACCACCTAATATATAATTTGTGGTAACAGTACTGAAACAAAAAAGGCTGCCGTTACATCTTCCAGGTGGATGTTATACATTAGCAGTGGTTGAAGTGTCTCCCCACTCTCCATAAAAGCACTATATAAATGTAATGTCTTCTTAGAAAGAAATGAAATTAGTATCAGAAACTGGATAGTATCATAATGCAACTAACCATACACACTATTTAGTCTATTACAAGAAATGGCCACAAACTAGCAAAAAGGAAATAACTTTATACATCATTACAGTCACAGAGTTCAATCTTAGGGCACATATTGGCCGTGCCGTGAAGTGGCAGCGTGGGAAAGGCTTTCTTGCTTTTTGAAGTTGCAGTAGCTAAAATATCTTTTTTTGTTTTCCCCAAGTATCTATGCAAATGTTTCACATTTTTTTCTTCCACAAAGGAAAAACAAACAACTTGTAAATAGTAACAAATCTGTCATTACTATTATTTCACAGAGTCTCATTCTGAGTGGAGGAGGGGGAGGTCTCCTTTAAGGCTTGTTTTGAGATGTAGCTGGAACATGGCTAATTATGCATGCAAATTAGCCATGTGGTGCTGCTGCACAGGAACCAGTGCTATATATCCAGTGGCAGTACTCATTAAGGCAGATCGATATTAATCTGACAATAGGCATGACAGTTTTGCACCTCTCTGCGATGTCACACAGGCCTCACAAAGCATCATGGGGCACTGGGGAAAAATGTTTGCATAAGCCAGACATAAGGTGAATTTACAGGAAAATATTTGGCAACCAAGGTCACTGGCAAACACAGCATATTCGCTGTGAAAAACACTTTGACGACAACACTAATTCAACACTAAATAACACCAAAAATCAACAAATATATCTAATTTTTTTTCTGGATGAAAAACTAATTTGAAACTACATGTCAAATGGTGTTTTCACTCTACTGGGGAAAAAGAAACACTTACCTGCAGATACATTTACTGAATGCCAGCTAGCATCTGATCTTCACACTCCACTGTTCAGATTTTTGTTACACACATGATGTTATGATACTTAATTGCAATTATTTTACTTAAAAATAAACTTAATTGCAATTACTTAGAAATAAAAAAGTTTGGTGTAGGTGTTATTCATCTGTTTACAGACAGACACACACTGTTTTATTATCATATAGGTGCTGGTGACTAGACAACTGGTGACCAGAAAACTCTCTACCTTATAAACATTGTCAGAAAATGCGTTTCCATCAAAGTGCTGTAGTTTATTATAAAAAGTAAAAATAACACTTACCATATAGATTGAAACTGGAGAATTGGTCAGTAACAATGTCTGACGAGTGCCACTCTGCAGATCTATACTGTAGTTGTTTGGTTTTTGTCCATATTGAACACTTAACCGAATTTGTTCACTCTTGCTATCCTCGTATGGGCTGTTCTGTAACAGAAATAATTAAATTCCTTAATTATTTTATAAAGTTTCCACTAAATATTACTATCAAATAATAAAAAATGATAATCATTCTTAAATATGACTACTTTAAAATGTGGCAGAATTTAGACATATACTAAAAGAACATAATAAATGTGTCATTATTTCTGATCATGTTAATAAAATGTAAAAAAATATATATTATTCATGGACTGATAGATAGATAGATAGATAGATAGATAGATAGATAGATAGATAGATAGATAGATAGATAGATAGATAGATAGATAGATAGCTCAATGCAAATTCATCACTTCAATTAATTTTTTGCAAAAACTAAAGCATTATACAAATAGGCTTTGAATGTTGGTGATCACTTTCTGTCTAGCTAATTTATTGCACACTCCGAATCCAGTTTTTATGTCATGATGAGCAGAAGTGTATCTCGGAAGCATCAGGTACATGGTTACTGGGCACACATCCATACACACACCTGTACACACATCTCTCAGGCCAATTCAGACTAGTCATTTACCAAAACATCACTTTTGAGTCTCCTGCTGCTCTTAGGCAGCTCCTCTAACCATCACACATTCATTTTTGTTTGGTTACTATTGTTAAATTTGCAACAATTTTAGCTACAAGAGTAGATGTTTATAATACACCTACAAAAAGCTAAAGATAAAAAAGATGCTTTCTTCTTCACAAAACATGGGTATTTCATTTGAAATTTGGATAATTTTCTATTTAATCCAAAGTATAAGACCACCATAAAAGCACAGTAACAATTTTGATAGGATCAAGCCATTCAGACAAACAAGGCTTGTCAATCGCTGTTTACATCTGTAAAATATCATCAAGCCTTTAAGGTTCCCATGTGGCACACTATTTGATCATTTATTCCCCCATATCTATGGTTCAGGCGATGCACAAACCAGTGTGTTTCTTCGTGCCGTCCCAAGCTCCGATAAATGGGGAAGGTTACATCAGGAAGGGCATTCGGTGTAAAATTTTGTCAAATCAATATGCGGACAACAATACAAACTTCCATACCAGATTGGTCGAGCCCCGGGTTAATAATGATCGCCACCAGTATTGTTAGCCAACAGGGTGCTGGCGGAAATTGGGCTACTGCTGGCCAAAGAAGAAGGAGGAGAAGAGGGTGGAGATGTGTCCGGAAGCAGGAGGAGAGGAGGAAAGTAAAGAGAGTGGCACTGAGGGTAGGAACTTTGAGTGTTGGCAGTATGACTTTTAAGGGGAGAGAGTTAGCAGATATGATGGAGAGAAGGAAGGTTGAAATATTGTGTGTGCAAGAGACTAAATGGAAGGGGAGTAAGGCCAAGTGGATTGCAGGTTGATTCAAATAGTTCTATCATGGTGTGGATGGGAGGAAAAATGGGGTATTAGTTATTCTGAAGAAACAGTATGTCAAGAGTGTTTTGGTGGTGAAAAGAGAGTAATGATTATGAAGCTGGAAATTGCAGGTGTGATGATAAATGCTGTTAGTGCATATGCACCGCAAGTTGGGTGTGCAATGGGTGAGAAAGAAGATTTTTGGAGTGAGTTGGATGAAATGATGAAGAGTGTACCCAAGGGACAGAAAGTGGTGATTGGAGCGGATTTCAATGGGCATGTTGGTGAAGGGAACAGTGGAGACGAGGAGGTGATGGGTAGGTATGGTGTCAAGGAGAGGAAGGTCAGAGGATAGTGGATTTTGCCAAAAGGATGGACATGGCTGTGGTGAATACGTATTTTAAGAAGAGGGAGGAACATATGGTTATGTACAAGAGTGGAAGAAGATGCACACAGGTAGATTGCATCCTATGCAGAAGAGTTGATCTGAAGGAGATTGAAGTCTGCAAAGTGGTGGCAGGGGAAAGTGTAGTTAAGCAGCATAGGATGGTGGTCTGTAGGATGACGTTGGAGATCAAGAAGAGGAAGAGAGTGAGGGCAGAGCCAAGGATCAAATGGTGGAAGTTGAAAAAGGAAGACTGCAAGGTTGAGTTTAGGGAGGAGGTGAGACAGGCACTGGGTGGCAGTGAAGAGTTACCAGACAGCTGGGAAACTACAGCAGATATAGTAAGGGTGACAGCAAGAAATGTGCTTGGCGTGACATCTGGAAAGAGGAAGGAGGAAAAGGAAACCTGGTGGTGGAATGAGGAAATACAGGACAGTATACCGAGGAAGAGGATGGCAAAGAAGAAGTGGGATAGTCAGAGAGATGCAGAAAATAGGCAAGAGTACAAGGAGATAAGGCGTAAGGTGAAGAGAGAGGTGGCAAAGCATAAAGAAAAGGTGTATGATAAGTTGTATGAGAGGTTGGACACTAAGGAGGGAGAAAAGGACCTGTACCGATTGACTAGACAGAGGGGCCGAGCTGGGAAAGATGTGCAGCAGGTTAGGGTGATAAAGGATAAAGATGGAAATGTACTCACAAGTGAGGAGAGTGTGTTGAGCAGATGGAAAGAGTACTTTGGGAGGCTGATGAATGAAGAGAATGAGAGAGAGAAGAGGTTGGATGATGTGGAGATAGTGAATCAGGAAGTGCAACAGATTAGCAAGGAGGAAGTAAGGACAGCTTTAAAGAGGATGAAAAATGGAAAGGCCGTTGGTCTAGATGACATACCTATGGAAGAATGGAGTTGTTTAGGAGAGATGGCAGTGGAGTTTTTAACCAGATTGTTTAATGGAATCTTGGAAAGTGAGAGGATGCCTGAGGAGTGAAGAAGAAGTGTACTGGTGCTGATATTTAAGAATAACGGGTATGTGCAGGACTGCAGTAACTACAGGGGAATAAAATTGATGAGCCACAGCATGAAGTTATGGGAAAGAGTAGTGGAAGCTTGGTTAAGAAGTGAGGTGATAATTAGAGAGAAGCAGTATGGTTTCATGCCAACAGAGGAGCTGTGGTATTGTATGAGGAAGTTGGGAGTGGCAGAGAAGTACGTAAGAGTTGTACAGGATATGTACGAGGGAAGTGCGACAGTGGTGAGGTCTGCAGTAGGAGCGATGGACGCATTCAACGTGGATGTGGGATTACATCAGGAATCAGCTCTCAGCCCTTTCTTATTTGCAATGGTGAAGGACAGGTTGACAAATGAGATTAGACAGGAGTTCCCGTGGACTATGATGTTTGCTGTTTACATTGTGATCTGTAGCAATACTAGGAAGCAGGTTGTGGAGACCCTGGAGAGGTGGAGATATGCTGTAGAGAGGAGAGGAATGAAGGTCAGTAGGAACAAGACAGAATACATGTGTGTAGATGAGAGGGAGGTCAGTGGAATGATGAGGATACAGGGAGTTGAGTTGGTGAAGGTGGATGAGTTTAAATACTTGGGATCAACAGTACAGAGTAATGGGGATTGTGGAAGAGAGGTGAAGAAGAGAGTACTGGCAGGGTGGAATGGGTGGAGAAGAGTGTCAGGAGTAATTTGTGACAGACAGGTATCAGCAAGAGTGAAAGGGAAGGTCTCATGGACGGTAGTGAGACCAGCTATGTTATATGGGTTGGAGACGGTGGCACTGACCAGAAAGCAGGAGACAGGGCTGGAGGTTGCAGAGTTAAAGATGCTAAGATTTGCACTGGGTGTGACAAGGATGGATAGGATTAGAAATGAGTGCAATAGAGGGTCAGGTCAACTTGGACGGTTGAGAGACAATGTCAAAGAGGCGAGATTGCATTGGTTTGGACATGTGCAGAGGAGAGATGCTGGGTATATTGGGAGAAGGATGCTAAGAATAGAGCTGCCAGGGAAGAGGAAAAGAGGAAGGCTTAAGTGAAGGTTTATGGATGTGGTGAGAGAGGACATGCAGGTGATGGGTGTAACAGAACAAGATGCAGAGGATAGAAAGATATGGAAGAAGATGATCCGCTGTGGCAACCCCTAATGGGAGCAGCCGAAAGAAGAAGAAGAAGAAAGATCTATGGTTCTCTTTGTAAGGAAAATGTTTGTAATCTTCAATGTAGGGCAGCAGTAGCTCAGTCGGTAGAGCGGGTGGTCCAGCAATCGGAGGGTCGCAGGTTCGATCCTGGCTCCCGGCATGAGAATGCAGCTGTTGTGTCCTTGGGCAAGACACTTAACCTACCTTGCCTGCTGGTGGTGGTCGGAAGGATTGGTGGCGCCAGTGTTCGGCAGCCTCACTTCTGTCAGTGTGCCCCAGGGCAGCTGTGGCTACATAGTAGCTTATCATCACCAGCGTATGAATGTGTGTGTGAATGGGTGAATGACTGTTGTGTTGTAAAGCGCCTAGGGGGGTTCTTGAACTCTAGTTAGGCGCTATATCAAATACAGGCCATTTACCATTTACCATTCATGTTCTAGGTGAAGAATTAATTTTTAAAAAAAAAAGAAAAAACTTGTTTATAATTCTGAACACTTCCATCATGTCTCTTCTTAACAACCATTTGTTTGAACTAGAAGGGATCACTTTCTTCTTTTCTCATAACTCATACACCAATGTCATGTCTTGTGTCGACACTCTTCTCTGAACTTTCTCTAGTGATGTTATATCCTTCTTGCAATATGGAGACAAAAACTGCAAAAAATGTTGCAACTGTTTCCACTTAGTTACAAATATAAGGAAATGGAGTTACACTTTTGGTTTAATATACACATTCCTCTTTAACACACAGGTATTGTTAACCTACAGCAAAATGCCACTTACAAACAGACCGAAACAGAAAAATTGCTGGCTTACCGTCCATTTGTCTAATGTCAAGCTTTTGTCCGTCCACTTTGCAGTGACAGCTTCATTACCAAGGTTTATGAATTTAAGCTGTGATTGGCCAGGCTCAGGGAAATTTGGAAGTGTTGCCTAATAAATAAAATTAAAATACAATTGATTTCACTTTTCAGCTGGAAACATTTGCAAGTGAATGGATAATAATTGCTAAAAAAGTCAACTGTTGATCTTATGAATTTTTATTCTTGTATATAAAAACAAACACTACAAGGGAACTTTAAATAACTTTTATTAATAATGGTTTCAAACCTGTGTAATCAAATGTGGCATCTGTTGTTATGTTTTCATTAATAGAGTTTTTACAAATTAAAGTAATTGAATGTGAAGTGGCGAGGTGTGAACAGTATCTACCATTACTTTTAGCGCTCTTGAGATTTCCATAAGCATCAATGATTTTACCTTGTGTCACATCTCATAGCCATTAAATTAGAGTGTATATGGTAGTTTGAATGTTATATTTAGTTAAAGTGAGTGCACAACATCTTGTTCTGTTACCATTAGCAGACTGAATGGAGAAAAAGGAACACAAAGGAAACGCTGTCGGACAAATAGTTTTCAGAAAATGAATCTGAAAACCAAGCATTCAGAGGTAAAGCAAAAAACCAAAGTACAACAAAACAAACATGGCACACAAAATCCTTCTAAAAGTTGAACACTTGAATGACCCAAAAGGAAGTTACTGATATCATCAAGCTGATGACCATTGGGCGCCACTGCCAGAGGCAAGCCCCTTGAACTCCCTGAGTGTCACGTTGTTATGAAGCCACAAAATTGTGATGCCCCCACAAAATGAAAATGAAAAAAAAAAAAATAATAGTAATATTCATTTTTGATCTAAGTTTCAAGTAAGGAATATGAGTGCACCCACAGATTCCTGCTGCTACATAACATGCCAGGAGGATTCTACATTTGCTAAGAAAAATGTATTCTTTCCTGAAAAAATTAACATCAAAAATATTTCATAACACAAGTCACAAAATACTGGAAAAGCAAATGGCAAAAGCTGGGCGTTCTTTTAAATTGCACACAGTGCCATGCCTTTCAACCCAGACCATAATGAAGTGATCAGCTCCTTTTGTGCTCCAACAGCCTGGCTGATAACTAGGACTGGAAAGTCACTGTAACTCCCTCCTTTGGCCCCACAATTTCAATTAGGGACACCCCTTTACTTAATCATAGAAGCAAATGCAGCCGGCTACACATAACACATTTTCAATCTCTCGGTACAAATGTTACTCCAATATCAAGATATAGCATGATTTTTCTCTGGGTAATTTCAGCTGCATCTATTCTAAAAGGTTAATCAATACGATTTACCATACAGTCAAAATGGCACTTGTCTGTGGAATATTCTGCACATACAATAGGTTAACATTGTAGTATACAGGCTGCAAGACAATATAAATTGCATTAATTTGACTTTTTTAATCACAAAATGATGTAATGCAAATAAAAAATTCATATTGCACTACATAGGTTTGTTTCACATTTATACATTGGCGGTATAAACAATAAAAACATGCATTTTAAAAGTCTATTGCTATCTTACAAAGCTTATGGCTCCAACACTTCAGATTACTGGCCAGTGCTGCTAACACCCTAAACCTATCAGACAAGCAAAAACTTCTGACCCTGAAGACATTGAATTTCCTGGTACACCTCTCTTATCCGTGCTTATAAGCACTTTGAGCTACATTATTTGTATGAAAATGTGCTATATAAATAAATGTTGTTATCCATCGTTAGTAATACTTCAGTCGGTGGTTTGCAGATTCAGGTGACATGAGAGCTCTCTGGTTTTTTGTTCCATATCTTTCAGTTGGGAGACCCAATAGCACTCCATTGTCATGCATATATTTAATAGAAATTATAATGTAAACCCATAAATATTTAGATATATAGTTCCTATATTATTATATTCATTGCACTTAATTCAAAAGCAAACATATGTTTGATTAGGTGTTTATTAAATATGTATGTATAATTAATGTTTGATGAGCATTGTACTGTATAATGCAGCTATAACAGATCAAGTGTGTTTTATACAAACATCATACATTTGCAAACAAGAAAATAATGCAACTGTTTGATTTTCTATTAGTTGTATCTCATAAGCTGTACTTAAATGTTAATAGGTTATTCATGCATGTTGGTTAATGTACTTTGATTAAAATCTATTCCTGATTTTATTTTACAAAATACTCTTCGACGGCTAGCTGTTGCTATTTACATTACCACACTGTAGTGGCAGAAACAGTTTTGAACATAACTGCATAATTTGGTTAAAAAGGACTATCCAATACCGCATATATACTTGGCATATTTTTTTTAAAGGAGAACTCCTTCAAAAAGATTTAAGCAGCACTCTGAGATGTTTATTTGTCCTATTAAAAGATTTGCAGTGTATGTACCAGCTTGTAATAATGCATGCTAATAAAATGCAATGCATTTCTTAATCCATTGTTACATGTGTGTATTTTTTACATTTGCACAATTTTTTTCCATTTTTTCCTTATGTCTTAAATTTGGATATAACACTTTTATAAGGCAAATACTCAAGTGGTACTGCTCAGTCAGAATTATCAGAACTATCATGTCAACAAGAACAAACACATCATGTCACTAAAGTATAGAGCCTGTACGTGTCAATTAATTGATTTTTCTGTCTCTATACATTCTATGTAAAATTTAATGTACTCTGGATTGTTAAATCACACTGAGTGTAATCAACAAAGAGTAAGAGTGAGAATATAAAAATATTTTTTTGACCCAAATAAACCAAAAACAGTTTTCACTTATTTCACAGCTAATGTATCAAAGCTCCAATCATCTTTGCACTGGAGAAGGCATCAGGCAAGACAGACAACAGCACACTGAACTGAGAACATAGAAAGCTAATTGTAGTAGTAAAAGTACTTGTGTGACTCACATCGATCTGAATTTGTACTACAGCAGCTACCACAAAAGCAGAAGCAGCTAGAAGCATCCCAACAGTCATTCTCTTCAACGGCCTAGAAATAAAATGAAAAATAATAAGATAAATCTTTTGTATGCAGAAATGATTTTCTCAAAATGTACAGTACAAGTAAGTACAATTAGTGTATTAAAATGGCCACTAAAAATAATTGTCAAAACTAAAGGTGACAATAAATCTATCTATCCATCTATCATATAGTGCCTTTCATACCTGTCTACCTATACTGTATTTTATAAGGTGCCTTTCATATCTGTCTATCTATCTATCTATTAAGGTATATTTTATCTCTTGAAAAAAAATGAAAATATACATACCAATATTCATATATGTGCATTTATATGTTTTTAGTTATGAGTGTGTATGTATTGTGTATTATATATATATATATATATATTTATTAGGTACACCTATGAATGCCCAAAAAAGGGAAAGTATCCAGTAAGCAGCAGTTCTCTGGGCATATAAGCACTCTTTACAACCAAGGTACTCTGAATGCACAACACATCAAGCAACAGGAGACCACAGGAGGTACCACTCGTGTTAGCTAAGAACAGACGCCTGAGACTACAATTCACACAGGCTCACCAAAGTTGGACGATAGAAGATTTGAAAAACATTGCCTGGTCTGATGACTCTAGATTTCTGCTGCAACATTCGGATAATAGGGGCAGAATTTGATGTCAACAACATGAAAGCATGAATCCATGCTGCCTTGAATCAATGGTTTAGGCTGGTGGTGGTGGTGTAATGGTATGGGAGATATTTTCTTGGCACACTTTGGGCCTCTTAGTACCAAATGAGTGTCGTTTAAATGCCACAGCCTACTTGAGTATTGTTGCTGATGATGTCTATTCTTTTATGACTACAGTGTACACATCATTCTTGCAGGAAAATGCGCCATCATCTCAAACTGGTTTCTTGAACGTGTCAATGAGTTAACTGTACTCAAATGGCTTAAACAGTCACCAGATTTTATTCCAACAGACCACCTTTGGGTTGTGGTGGAACAGGAGGGTCACATCATGGATGTACAGCCGTCAAATCTGCAGCAACTGCGTGATGCTATTATGTCAATATGGACCAAAATCCCTGAGGAGTGTTTCCAGCACCTTGTTGAATCTATGCCATGAAGAATTACAGCAGTTCTGTAGGCAAAAGGGAGTCCAACCCGGTACTGGAAGGGTGTACCTTATAAAGTGGCCAATGACTGTATATATATCTGTTTTTGATTAACATTGCACAGTTTGCCTTGTGGGTAGTGAGCCCATATGGCACCTATATACATTCATCCACCATGCGCTCACTGGTAAACAATACTCCTAGGTTTGGATCTAGAAATAGGTCCCAAATATACCTGTTCTGCGTGATTTTCTCTTAGATTTAATGGGATCTATCTTTCACAAGTCATTTATGGATTGTTCTTTATCAGACACCAAGCCCAGACCATTTTGACATAAGCAGCTCTATCAGGAATACATATCTTCAGATAACATACAGTAATTCTAAGGATCACAAATACACCCAACTTACTTTAAGATCACAATCCTATGTGGAGTTCATAACCCAAGTAAAGGAGTTCAGGCACCTCGAAGGTCATGATTATAAATTAGGTGACTGGAGATGCAGCAGGAGCTGGGGTTACATGTAGGCTGGGGCGGATGGTCGTGCTTTCATTTAGTGTTCACACTAAGCCCTAACCAGACCAACCCCTAACCGTAACCTCTGTCCTAATACTGGTGTCTTAAAACAACACTGACATCATGGGAGTGCATTTATGTCAATATATAATATTGCTGCATTCCGGTACAGTAGAATGGTGATGAATAAATTAACAATATCATTACTAGGGAATCAAATACATAAAGATACCATTACTAATGAACTGATCAAATAAACACACATCTAATATTGTACCTATTGTACATGCTGATGCTTAGCCATTGCGAACCAAACAGAAGATTACTGGATACGGGAGGGGTCTGACATCAGTTCCTATCCCATCTTGTGTCACACAGTGGACCTTGCTCAAATTCTATGGTACACAGTGAGTAGGGAAATTATGGAATACAAGAGGGGTCTGACATCTAAACTCAACTACATCAATCTTTACCCTTGTCTACCCAGCAGTGAGGGCTAATTGGGTGATTATTAGGTTGAAACAATCAGTTCAGCAACAGCATTTTTCTACCAGACTGTAATCGTGAAGAGGTACTAAAGTACTAACTTTTGTTAATTATTAAGTCTATATTCTTATCTATGGCATCAGGAAATGTAAATGGGAAAAATATAGGACTTGAAAAAGAATGATAGAGGGAGTACTAATTCCATTTGAGTCCATTAAGCACTAATGTAATAAAATTAGAGCAGCAATAACTCATGTCACTTGTGCCTAGACATCTGTAGATATTGTGCCTGTTTAAAAATAAATGACGAAAATATGACAAATTATTAATATATATTTTTTGCACTGAAAATTAAAGTTGTATTATTTTGAAACATGAGATTAACTCGCAATGAAAGTAAAGCCAATTTTCCCCAACCTTATGTATTCCTACTTACGTGAAGTTAAGTTTGCACTTGGCAATCAGAGGATACAAAAGGCCATCCACAACTGGAACGAGTACAATGATGAGAATTGGATTTACAGTCTGTCAAAGAATTCAAAGAACTTAATTAATATTCAGGATTAATATTTTGCCAAATGGATGAATGATTCAATATAAAATGATAATAAGCTACAGAAAAAAGAACACATACCTGCATTTGGTCTGGCTGAATCGTCATGAGGCCCTGCAGTGAAATAAATTAAAAACATTTTACTGGGTTGTCTGTTCTGGGTTGAAAAAAAAATGTAAAAATTAAATAGCTATAGTAAAAATATTGAACAACTCACAAAATTGCCATCCATGGTAGTAGCTTGTAATGTCCATCTTGAGCCCTAAATTACAGTTGAAAATTACAGTTAGTCTCCATGCTGGAAGAGCAGAGCTCCTGAACTTTTGCTGAAACTCTTGTATAGAATGAATGGAAACACCCACAAGCCATCCTGCATGCACTACTGTATATGGTTTCTTTGTATAGACCTTTCTTAATAATAAATAAAAAAAATAGGCATCTTGTGTTGTTTTAATTATAATTTTGAACCATACTTCATCAATGACTTGGTTTTTAATTTTGTTTTTAGTTTCGTTCTTTTTATACTCTAACATGCATGCTGTTTATCATGCAAATCAACATCAATAAATCTTTATTATTATGTTAATAATGATTCAGTGATGACTCCATGCCCTACCCTAGAAACCATATTTAAATTCACTTTATTATAATGAGTGTCAAAAATGAAAGGTTGCCATTAAGTGAACATTGACAGCTACGTATGTTTCCTTTAGCACAAAGAGATGATATACAGAATGCAGTGACTAATTTAATGTTGAGAAGGAAAAGTGACAATTCTTAAACCACACTTAATCCCAACTCAAGGTTGTGGGAGACAAGATGTTGGTAGGAAGACCTCACAGTAGGTGTGTATTTGAAATGCACTGTTATCTGTAAAAAGAAAAATACAGCTAAATGCAAAATTAAGGTTGGGCCAGAAAGGGCATAAGCAAAATCATGAAATAGGAAAAGAAGGGAAAATGATCACTGCCTGATCCTTGGTAACTGAAGTTTAGAAGATTCTAACTTGTTTACTCTCACAAAACTAAATGAGGCTGATAACAAATATGCTGTGCTTTGCAGGTTATTGCAGATCATAGAGGGGTTTATCTTAGAGAGACATTATCTCAAACTAAATGACAATCTAATCTCAAGAAAATACAACCTAGATAGCTGCTTGTCTGCTTTTTAAATTGTGTGTTTCATTCTGTACTCATGATGATCTGGACATTTTAAAATTCTTGCCTGCAAAATTTGAGTTTAAAAAGTTAAAAAGTGCCTTGGAGCAACACAGACATACTAGAAAACCTGCTGGAGTACGTCTGTGCTTTATGCTTCATGCATTGTGGGCCTCTCTTTGAATTGCTCTTACCAAGATGCTTCTTTTTTCTACAAGTTTTTCTTTTCTTTTCTATTTAGAGAGTCAAGGCTGGGGGGCTAACAGTTAAACAGGGCCTAATTGAGGTGTTCTTTGTGTGATGCTCGGTTATATGAAACTATATTATTGCTGTTGTTTATTTATGACATGTGGGCAACTCATAAATATGAATCTTAGTGTTTGCCTTTCAGTTTACCAAGTTCCAACCACAGGACAGGGACTCAAAAAGCCTAGCAACATCTCTCCATTTGCATTAACCTTGTTTCTATATATGAAGCGATGTCAGAGAATGTCACGTTATGAAAACTTCAGTCTTTAGAGGGAAACTTAAGTTTTCAGTACTAATTACAATTTAGATGGCTGCCAACATGATCCAGACTCGGTGTTGTTCATTTGCCAATACATTACAAATGTAGTATTATCAGATGTAGTTACATCCATCATGGGACTGGACTGACTCAGAAGAGGCAATAACGATTTTATGTGAAATGACTAGGAGATGCAATACAGTCAGAGAATAAGCCAAATTCCTTAACTAAAATTCTAGCCACTATTTTTTCATCAAGCCAATACACTAACCAAGAATCGAAGTCTAAATGTCTCACGTTGAAGTCTTACACACCAGAAAATACACCAATTTTCTTTTTTTTTTTGTCAGGACACATTTATCCTTCTTGGATATCCTTCTGTCTTTGATGATGAAAAATTGCACATGATGATCTTTATGCTGACAACATCATGTGTCATGCACTCTGGGTTAATTCAGAGTAATATTGCTATGGTAGCTACCAATGCTAAAGTCTGATAATGGTGGCACCCATAATTAAAGAAAAATGGCATCACAGCAGAACGCAAAAACATTTCATTTCTTTAGGATGTTTTATACTAAAAAACAGGCAGAATTCAATGATCTATCTCTAAAATAGATGAATACTTTGTCAAAAACATTTTAAAAATTAATAAAGTTACCAATTATAACAGTGGCACAACATCTTAGATCTTCCAAACTTGCAAACTGCAGAAGAAGAATCATTTTGTTTCTTTATTTTGTCCCACCCTGTTGACATGTTATTTCTTTACAATTAGCAGCTCCATTGTTAGGTAACTCATTATGTACTCAATTGTGGCTTATAACCAAACATCATATAATGCATTCAGAAGCTAAAGATGGCAGCCGCATGTAAATAAGTCCATAAGAAGTACAGATAAATACAGTCTAATTATTTACTCATTCTTCTAAAGCGTTACCATTTTATGAATTTAATTTCATCTTATGACATCATAAAAGTCATTTTGGTCTTAAAACACCGTGCTTTGGGTGGCAATCATGAACTAATTTGTATGTAATAAGAGTCTAATGAACAATCACTGTTGTAAAGTATTGCTGTTAATACTTCATATAACAATAACAGTAAATTTTACCTTGTCAAGGGTTTTGTAAGATTACTGTTGCTGTCAGACTGCAAGAGTGTTTCAACAGGGAACGTCAATATTATAAATGTTTCATAACCCCATAAAGGGTAAAGGTGTCACTTCATCAGAAAAATCTGGAGCCTAGATGCAATTCCAGTTTCAAATTTTAATGACTTTCATCTATAAGGCGTGTCCAAGCCATGCTTACTTTAACTAAGAGAAGCACTTATGGATGCTACGATATACTGTAAGGTAAGAGAACACAATTCTATTTTAGAGCTCAATCAGTGGTTGTGTTTACTGAAAAGATCACTTGATCTCTAACCCCAGTATGCTTTATTATACTTCATACATGTATAATGTCATCAAACATGAAACATTATTTGTTTGTGTTATTGAAATGAAAAAATGTATCCCTGAAAAGCTGTTTGTCAAAATTAAAAGCTTGACCCACAAGTCCAATGGCTTAGAAATGCTAAAGCCTGCCTCAAGAATGAAAGCCAGCTGGTGAGGAATTCTGCCCAATGTAGTACTAAATATTTTTATTCATTGAGTTTTGTATATTTTGGGGTTGAGGGTAGGTTTAGGGATTTGACTTATGAGGATTCATATTATGATGATTTTTTTTATACATTTGGAATTAAGCTTACAAAGGTAAATTTGATTAAAGTCATAGTTTTCTTTATTTACTGTACATGTTGCCTTTTGTAAGTCATGTGACCACAATCGTCCTAATAGTGGTGTCATGGAAGTGATGCTATAAATATGGCAGCGGTCACACACCATGTGTTGTCCCTCAGTAGATAAACTACTCCTTAAAACTTCTTAGTCTTCATTAGCTCATTTCTCAAGAACACCCTAGTCGTAGGAATGTGTATTCTGGTTTCAGCTTCGCCGTGCAATTTTTCTTAAGTAATGTCTTGTTCTTTTGATTCCTGATTGTATGGTTACCATCTCCCAGTATTTTCAAGTGTTCAGAATAATTCTCTTGCACTCCATCGTACCCATAACAATCAAAGTCTTTTTTGGAACTTTCATTTTTTTCTTCTGCCTTATATACAGTACTTTATCAAAGTGTCCAAAAATGATGACTTGTAGTATGTTGGGCGGATCTGCAAGTAGGAATTTTACAGTATTCTGAACTTGTGAGCCAAAAATAACGAAGTGTCAATTTGGTACTGCAGTACATACAGTGCAGTTTATGGATGAGGTCACTAAGCTTTACCGCTGCTTCTAGTTGTCATTAGCTTGAGGGCCCTTTGCTTGTTTTTACTTCTCACATCATTTTATTCTTTAATAATAATTGCTTGATGATTTATTTGCAATATGTAAACCATATACTGTATGATGTACAACTTGGAATAATAATCTGCTTCATTTGTTTGTTTGCCTTACAGCAAATGATGATATTATGCATCTGTCAACAATAAAAGGTACAATGCAACATCCTAACATACATCTACGAGCAAGATATTCCTTGTTATGTTAGAAGAGTTGTATAAATGACTTAAAAATAAAATAATTGCCAGATGTCTTTATTTAGTAGGTGTTCCCCAATATTTTTAATCATACAAAAATAGCAAGAAAGAGTTTGAAATATATTACCTGTTGATCAAAAAGAGCCCAGAACATAGGAAGAGGAATGTACAGGAATAAAACCTTCAGCACCATTTTGATCTGAGAAATTAGGCGTTTCTGTGGGAAATAAACAAAGAAATGTAATAATAATAATAATAATAATAATAGGGTGCAAGAAGAAAAAAGAATTGTTTTCATTGAGCAGGTCTTATTTCTTAAGTCATTGAAGTGAAGTTTTATAATGTTAGCCAGACAAGCAGAAAAAGTGATCTTTTGTGAATTATTGTTTGACAGGGTACAGGGTAGTCCAAAGGGAGCCCAGTGGGATAAAGGGTTAACTGGCAGGCAGGTAACAGTGTGTTTACCTGAGTGTGGCCATATTGGCCAGAGACAAACTCCTTTGTAAATTGCAATGGGTAATTTGCTGCCATAATGGCTACTAGTTCTACTGTGGGTACACATTGCAGGGAGCCTAGAAACAGTGTGGGTAGACTATTGTGATTCCCCATGGAGCTGGCACAATGTGTGGCAGAGCCATCTCAAGGGGTGAGCAGGGCCCTGGGCGACACAGATTGTTTTCAATCAGACATTAGAGGCACAGAGCAGATTTCATTGTTAGCGAAGGTAGGAGTTATGTTTGGTGCTGTACTCAAATATGTAAAGGTGACTCCAGCATCTGATTAAAGTACCGGGTAAGGTCATTAGGGTGGAACAAAAATCAATGCAACAATCATATGACAATGTGACTCTTAAAAAGCTCAAATCCTCAATGATCCCACACACCCACTACATTATAAATTTAATTTTAAATCTGTGGCAGTAAACAGATTATTAAAATGTTGAATAAAAACTTACAGATATTACATATAACATTTGTACCTCACAGCAATTAGGCTGAACAGGTAACCAGAATTTTCTTCCATCAATGACTTTCATAAGCATCATTTTATAAATGGGTAAAACATTATTTAGCATTTGTATTTGTATGTGCAGTTATCAATATAAAAAATCCAGTAAAAATGCATTACATTAACCATATATTTTCATGGTAAAAAACTAATGCACGTATATTTACATTTCAGCAGCGTCTTTGCAGTCAATATCAATTCATGGTTTTAATGTGCAAGACTCTATTATGAGTAATTGTTGCACTTCCATAAACTCTCTAGAATTCTAAATTTATATAAAGTAAATATATTTGCATAAGGGAACGCCCCCTTTGCAGTTAAACTGCTCATTTTTCCTTATAAATCTCATATTTTTGCCCTTTGAATAACAAAAATTTAATGGTGGCTAGCAAAATAGTTTTTCAATGTTTTTTGTGGTTATGGAAACTAACCTTTATTGTGTTATTTTCAAAATACTCTGAAATATATCAGAAAAGCATTGTTTATTTCTCCACTGGACAACTTGAACAGCATTCCGTAAATGATGGGTTACAGCCAATGACTAAAATAACTGTCTGTTGACATTTTTGAATTCTTTACTATTATTAAATGTTAGGTTAATCTCACATAAATAAATGAACAGTGCATTGTAGGGATGCAATAACATAAAAATTACATCAATGAATTTTTTAGCATGAATTGTTTTGATTTGTCATAATTGGAAAATGTAATTTAAACACAGGGAGAAACAGTTTAACTTAATATTAATGATAGAATAATTGTTAATTGCATTAATTTTACTGAGACAAACCACACACTGCTCTATGCTCCTGACAGTTTTTTCACAGTTAAACAATTGGCAGCTCAGTTGTTAGTCATTTAGCCATTAAATTTTAGCCAAATATTGTACAGTGTTTGTAAGTTTAGCATATATATGCACGTTGGTATTCAGATATACAGTATGTGGTTCACTATATTGTATTTCTCCTTTCTTGGTTTGTTATAATTAAAATCTATGTCAACGTCAATTTATTCTTGATGCACAAATCTAATCAATTTCCTTACATGGGATAACAAAATTAAAGTTGAGTTGAGCGGAGTTGACTGGTAGTGTCGGACTGACAAGTGCCAGCATGGGGTACGGGTTTGACGTCAGTTTTGCTCCCCCTTACAAATGGCTCTGATGATTAACACTGAGACAGGTATGCTGATTTTCAGATGGGAAAGCACACACACACCACTCAGGGAAGCTATGAAGATCTAAAAAGCTGCAATCTAGGCTGCAAGAGTGTTGTTGCATTCAATATAAACCTCTCATCATTTTTAAGGCCCTTCATGGTCTTGGCCCCCTGTTATCTACAGTATTTTCCTTATTGAACCCATATTTTCCATCATCGCTCTTTGATTCTGTACTGTTAACCACCCCACTATTAAGACTATGGGTGACATGGAGCTTTTAAAGTATCAGGCCCAGGGCTATAGAATGTCCTGACTTTGGAGCTTCGTACTTGTACCTCACTTTATGTTTTTAAACCTAAACTTAAAATTTCTCTTTTTAATAATGCTTTTTGTTAATTTTGTTAACTATGCGTATACATTGGACTGTTTAATATGTTTTAATATTTTGTAATGCCGTACAGTTCCCATGGATAACTTGAAAGGCCCCGGTAAATAAAATTATTATTAGCTCATTATTATTAGCTTGTCTTATTTCCTTTTTGTTTCTTACTTTAGCTATTTCCCTGAATAAGATAAAATAACTGAAGTTTTCTTCTCTAAGACAGTGGATACATCTGAATTACATTAGGTAAGCTGATTGGTGCTTTTTTATTAAATAAACTACATTCTTGCTTATCATGGTGCCAGAGAGTGGTGATGTGTTCAACCACCAGTTGGAGCAGCAAGGATCATAACTACTAATTTGGTATCAGTGAGTACAATGATAAGGGAAAACAGAAGTCGAGGGCTCACAAAAGTCAGGTTCCTAAAATCCCTGACGTTGTTATTAGGGTTTGATTTTCCATTCACTTTTTCCTTACAAAAACCAATCCTCCTTTTTATATAGCATAGCGGTAACTGGCAGTCATGCACTGACAATCATTGCAACAACTAAAACTTTAAAAAAAAAATAACTAACAAAAAAAATTAAAAAGAATGTAATCATACTTCAGAAAAGCTCCAATTACAAGGTTAGGTTCTTTCGAAATCTGACATTCTAGCCAATGGACCTTTACACTTCAGGCATGTCATGCCTGCCAGGGGCTGTCTATAGCATTTTTTTTTTTCAACAGTATGCAGAGGGTCCATATAAAAAAAATATTTAAAATTAATTCTCTGTCAACATAGCCAAGGAGCAGTGGAATCCCAGATGAGTTTATGTGAATTTGGGGTCTACTGTATATAAAATACAAGATACAAGAGGTTTATTGTCAAATATACAGTAAAAACATGTTAAAACCTTGTAATGAAATTCATACTTTGCTTGCTCACCTTCATATACAAAGACAGAAAAGACAAAAGAAGTATAAAAATAAATTGCAATTACAATTATAAGATTATAAAATAAGGTGCACAGTGCCTGATGACATACTGCAGCAGTCAGTACATTTATGAAGCTATGAGTTATGATTTGGATTGACTTTAACCTTTAGCATTATTGAGGAGTCTGATTGCATGTGGAAAAAAAAGGATGCGCCAGTCTTGTGGTGCGTGATTTCACTCTCCTGTAGTGCCTCTCTGAGAGAAGCAGCGTGAAAAGCGTGTGTTGAGGATGCATATTGTTTTTAATTATGTTGCTCATCCTCCTAATGACCCTACTAGTGTAGATGTCCTGTAGGGAAGAGAAGGTTGCTCCAGAGATGTGCTGTGCAGTTTTAATTACACATTGAAGTGCCTTCTTTTCCTGCAATTAGCAGTTACTGTGCCATACAATAATAGAGCAGGTGATGACCCTCTATATTGTACCCCTGTAGAAATTGGTGAGAATTTTGGTTGGCATGCAAATTTCTTCAACTTCCTCAGAAAGAACAGTCTTTTGTTTGCTCGGTTAATGAATTGTTGTGTATTGTAAGACCAAGTCAGATCCTCATTGATGTGGGTTCCAAGGAATTTGAAGATTTTTACTCTCTCTCAAACTCCGTCTCACCGATGTAAATGGGAGTGTGCTGCAGCTTCCTCTTCCTTGGGTCAATAATCATCTCCTTGGTTTTATCTGTATTCAGGCAGAGGTTGTTTTCCTGACACCAGGCCACGAGTTGTGCCACCTGTGTCCTATATTCTGTCCCCACCCCAACCCAACCTGTTAATCAACCCTATGACTGTAAAGTAAGCATTAGTGCAAACCTGTGAATTTCCCCTTGGAGATTAATAAAGTATCTATCTATCTATAGATAGAGGAGGAGTTGACAATCAGGCTGGGTCTTCTTCTGCAGAGAGAACTGCCATGCTTTACAGAAGTTCTTTTGAGCTTACTATACGAGATGTGGCAGAAAAGTAATGAGACTGATTTTTTATTTACCAAAGTATTTATTTTTTTCAATCATCAACGTTATCCCCTTCAAAGTAGTTCCCTTGGGCAGCTGCACACCGATGGAGACGTTGTTCCCACTGTTAGTAGCAGCACTGGAAGTCTTCAACCGGTATGGTCTTCAGCATGTCCGTTACACTCTTTTGGATGTTTTCTAAAGTCCCGAAATGACGTCCTTTGAGGACATTTTTCAGTTTGGGAAAAAGGAAAAAGTCACACGGACTGAGGTCAGGTGAATAAGGGGGCTGGGGAACCACAGGAATGCCTTTTGAGGTCAAAAATTCTGTTATGGAGAGGGCAGTTTTTCGGCACCATTTTGGCACAGACCTTTCACATGGGCAAATGTTCAGTCAAAATTTGATGAACGGTAAATCTGTTCAAATTTAATTGTTCACTCAACATTCTTAATGTTAAACGACTGTCTGATCTCACAAGAGTGTTCACACGTTCGATGTTTTCATTGGTTTTCGAAGTTGAAGTCCTCCCTGAACGGTGTTCATCTTCAGCGTGTTTTCTGCCTTCCAAAAATGATTTGTGCCAGCGAAAAACTTGAGCTCGGGATAAAGAATGTTCCCCATAGGCCTGTTTTAACTTTTCAAACGTCACACTTGCCGTTTAATGGCACAACGTTGCTCCAAATTCCGCTGTCCCATTTTGCGTGACCTTTACAACCAAAAACACAACTTCACTAATAGCAGTCACAAAAATCACGTCGTTAACGGAAGGAGTTGAGACTCGCACTGAGCTATGGGAGGGTACTGATACACGTGGTCTATCAAGGACAACAGCGCAGCGTTGCCAGATGGCTTGTAGTGTTGACAGTCTCATTACTTTTCTGCCACACCTCGTATATCATTTACAATTCATTTCTTTAATTTTTTGTTTGCCTGACTTTGCCTTTGGTGAGGCAGGTTATGAAAATTATTCATGTGAAGGGTGCTCTGCAATAAAGAGTTATTTTACTTTTTCCTTGTGGGCACCATGACATAATTACAACACATTTACAAGTAACAAGGTACTTACATCATACTTTTCATCTGCCCAGTCCATCCAGTGCTCTCTTTTAGGGAACTGCTTGCTCCGGTGCCTCCATCTGTTCTTCAGGGCAAACTGTAGTGAAAGAGAAAATGATGAGAAATGTATGCCTTAGCATAAAAATTAACATGCCACATCATAACTCAAGAGCAGTGATAACAACAACATTTATTTATATAGCACATTTTCATACAAAAAAAATGTAGCTCAAAGTGCTTTACAAAATGAAGAATAGAAAACACAATAAAAAATAAGTCAACATTAATTAACATAGAATAAGTAAGGTCCGATGGCCAGGGTGGACAGAAAAAACAAAAAAAAAAACTCCAGAGGCTGGAGAAAAAAAAATGAAATCTGTAGGGATTCCAGACCAAGAGACCGCCCAGTCCCCTCTGGGCACTTCTTTCAGGGTGTACCTCTATAAGGTGAAGTACTGGGAGCCATGAATGTGCTGAGGAGGACAGCATTTCATTTCACTTAATTTAAATGTAAAACGCCATAATTATAAGTAATATACAGTATATGTGAAAGAGCCAAGTGAGCAATTGCTAACCAAATGAGTCTGATGTACTGAATAATCTTTACATTTCTTACAATGTGTGAAAAATCAAGAACTCTGGTAAACCAGTGAGATAAAAAGTGTAGATGATATCACCATTCTGAATACGTGAGAAACAAACAACTGGACCATGTTTACTTACCCCGATACATTTGGTGACTTTAAGCATTACGTTACCCTGTGGGGACACCTTTTTGTACAGGCCGCTGCCAGCAAGGAAAACAACTGCAGAAAAGTAAAAATCAAAATTTAGCAATTGGAGAACTAATTTTTGGCCTCTACCCTGTTGCCCTTTACTCTCTCTCCTCAAGCAAACCATTGGTGGATTTGCATTGTGCCTCTTCCAATGAGAGAAGTACCAATTTGGCCACTTCAGTTATGTTTCATGGATCAGAACATTAGGACGCTCAAACAATTGTGATGAGAACAGGCCACTCAGCCCAACAAGCTTGCCAATTCTTTTTACTAAGGTTGTCCAAAATAACATCAAGTCGAGCTTTGTAGGACCCTAAAGTGCTACTCTCCATCACACTACTTTGTCAATTATTTCCATGTGTCTTTGGTTCTTGGTGTGAAGAAAAACTTTCTAACATTTGTGGAAAATCATCCCTTATGTTTCCAATCATGTTCCTTGTGCTCTTGTTAAAGCAATGGGTGGGATCCACAGTACTAATTCCTTTCATAATTTTAAACATTTCAATCATGTCACCCTCTGATATCTCTTTTCTTTAAGTGAAAAGGTTCAGCCAATGATTGATTCCCCCAATCTCTCCTTTAGGCTCAGAACTCTCGGCTCCTGAATTAGCCTATCTGCTCTTCTCTGGACTTTCTCTAATTGTGTCTTTTTGGTAATATGGAGACCAAACCTATATGCAGTACTCCAGGTGAGGCCATACTAGTATGTTATATCACATAAGCATAATCTCTCTTGACTTGTACTCCACACATCAGGCTATAAAACCTAACATCCTCTTAGCCACCTTGATTGCTTTTGTCTGATGTCTTGAGGTTGATATGATTCCCAGGCCCTTCTCATAAGGGGTTCTTTCCGTTTCAGAACTCCCATTGTGTATTCAAATCTAACATTTTCTATCTCTTTACATTTACAGTACTTAGATTAAACTTCATCTGTCACAAATCTGTCTAGCCCAAGTTCCTTTGTAACAAGTTAGCTGATCCTGCATTATCTGCTCTTCAACATAGTTTGATATTGTCTGCTATGTTTGCAATTTTCTGGTTCTTAGGAATTTTCCTAGTGTGCAGTGACATGTTCAAACTATGCATCAGGGGTTTATGCAGTATATTTACCCTCTAATCTTGAAAACCGAAGGTTATCTGGTGCCACTGATGTGTTAGATTTTAGCATTTTTAATCTAAACAGTACTTCTCCCTCTATAATTTCCAAGTCACTAAGCACCTCCTTAATAGTCCCTGTTACTACTTCACGTGTATATACTTCAATAAAATGAAAGCTCAAACATTTATATTTCACTCTCTTTATATTTTATGTCACCTTTACCTTTCACTACTACTTGACAGCACTTTTAGAATGCTAGCAAGACTTACGTAAGGCAACAAGCATCAGTGCAGCTGGAACTCCAAAGGCTAAGGGGTAGCACTTTTGCTGTGTGTTGATGCCACACTCCTGACCTGTAATCAAACCAAAAATAGCATTAGGATACAAGCAGAAATTTTATAGAAGCAGCTCTTATATCCTAATGTGTGGAAATGCACAGAAAAGGCTAAGATGTTTTTGTGGAATTAATGTATACTGGACGATGACAACAACCACTTAGCAATAGACCGAGATGTAAATAGCACTACAAGGCACGTAAACTAATGTAAAGGCAGGGGCTGATGTATCATCAGGGTGTCCTGGGTGTGTGCCCCAGGGGCCTGTTAGGGTAAGAGGCCTCATCACCAGACAAAGTTTGAGGAGGCGATGGAGCATCAAGCGTGATGAAACATTTGAGTATCCGCAAGCTGAAATGATCAAGAGGGACAACTGATCAAGTCCTGTGCCAAAATCAAAAGTGAGAAATATCACTCTGCATAAAAAGACCTGGTATCCTTGCAATGCGTTGTTAAAAGTATGATCAACTCTCTGTTAAGGAGCTAAGTCGCCCAGGAGCCTGGTGTAAATGTTAAAAACTGGAACAGACTGCCTTGTGTAATGAATTGATGATTACTTTTGCTTATTAAACTTTTGCTTTTATTCATCAAATAACGTAGCACCTAACATACATAAAATCTAATAGCCAGAAATAAAAGGTTTTAGTGAAGTTAGGCTAGACATTCATAGGGAAAACAGAAAAGAGTTAGGAGTGGTTAAGAGTTGGGTCAGACATTCATACCTCTCAGGATTGGCGTGATCACAGTGGACAGAAGACTGCCAGCATTGATGGACAAGTAAAAGATGGAAAAGAATCTGCTCCTCTGCTTTTCCTACAATGACATACCAACAATCTTTAATAAATCAAGGAGGATTACCTATAATATCTGGTACTGCACAAAAGAAGCAGTGAATTTTTGGCCTCTTCTGTTCAAAAATGAAATAAGATTATCTTCAGACTGTTTCCTGGAAAGTCGCATATATAGACTTTAAAAGAACCACTTCATACTTTTGCACTATATATGTATGCGTATCCTTATTATTTTATTTACTTCTACCTTTTACATGCCGTTATAATAATTTTAATAATGATTTTTATATAATATATTTCATACTAAAATGACAATAAAAAATTACAGGTAAAGATAAAAAGATGCTCAGTGCTTTAATAATGATATAGTAATTATTATTATTGGTGGTGAGGATTATTATTTAATAAATCTACTATATAATAAAGCACTAAGGTCTTTATGTCCTGTCCCTCTGAGCAATCTGATTAGTCAGTTTGGCTTTGGTGACGCGACAAAAGAGGAAGTGCAAGTATGAGATGTACAAGGAGGAGTAAAGGCGCACACTGAGAGAGCTGAAAAGTAGAAAACTGGACAAGAGTTGAGAAAGGCGCCTCGAAAATAATGGCAACGTCTGAGAAACAGGCTTTACGGGAACATGCTTGAGAGTCAGAGCACTGGTGAAGAGACCTTCACACAGAGGCGAACATAGAGGAAAGGCGCTGAAGGTACATGTTGGTCAAGAGATCGCAAATATTTTCAAATTAGTCTATTACCTTTCTTCAAAAGGTAACGTGACTAGTCATTAATTAATAAAGAGTCACTTAAAGTCACTTCTAAGCACTCCTTTTTTATCTTATACACAATGAAGTATATATTCTCCTTTTCACCTGCTGGGGTCATTTCACAAAATACTAAGGAAGACCAAGCAGAAGGCCTCATGTTTGAATTTCCAGATGTGGTTCACTCCATTCACACAGACGAGCAACACCAAACCTGAACTGAGAATCCTAGCTATGATGAATGACACTCATAACCCCCAGACCTTGAAAAGTTTGGAATTTCCTTGTGAGATATTCTTATGAAGTTATCTTCTCTCTAAGTTCTTGTTGGTTTCTTCCAGGTGGCCTGGCTAAAACCCTACATTGTAAAGATGTTCATGTTGTGTCAGTTGACCATGCTGAAAACGGAGCAGTGTGGATGAGTGTGTGTTTGCCCTGCTATAGACTAGCATCCCAGCCAGAAATTAAGAGGTTTAGAAAATGAATAAATGCTTTAGTTAGCTTGTTATGACTTCATGGTTAAAATTACAAAATTCTGGGTGCTGGGCCATGGGGAAACCTCTTTATAGAAGTTCTCTCTCTTATCTTCTTTTTAAATGAATTTTATTAATTAATAGTGTTAAGACTTGGCCACTAGCCTATTACCTGTTACTATAATTCTACAAATAGACTTTTAAATTGAATTGAAGATATGCTGCTGTCATTGTAGACCCAAGTTTCAGTCCATCTCAACTTCCTTTTCGGATGAGCTGTGAACTTGAGGGGTGTCACAAGGTGGGTATAGTGGAATTAAGGTTACTTTATGTCTACAGCATAAGAGCACATAAGAGACTCTGAGGAACGTAAACTGAGGCATATTAAATATTCCCATACTCATCTGGTGGCACTGTGTTCACTACTGCCAAAAGTAACTACCGTATCTCAGACCTTATCGGAGGAGAAGCTCGACTCATGATGGAGAAGGGACAAAGCTCCAGAGTTAGGATAAACGCAAAGTTGAAAGAATTCAAAACTAGCCAACCTCCATGTAAAAAAGAATGCTCAATCGCTTTTTAAGTTGAAGGAACAGTCACATCTCATGGCGAATTACAGTACATTTGGGTACAGTGGCATTTTTGTTACCATGCCAAAGCAGCTTATAAATCCCATTTTAGATGCCGCTTAAGGCTGGACGGGTTTCATCTGATATCATCAGACAGGGTGGAAAAAGCAGGACAGGGTCTGAAGACTTATGTTATTGAGAAATTTTAGAAATATAGGTACAATACAATTAAAGCTGATATGTGTGATTGGATGCATAATCGAATCCGTCCACATTACTACCTAGGAGGACGTTGCATCATCCTGTTGATGTTTATTTTTAAACTCAGAGAGAGAAATGATTCATTCTGACTTCAAGAATCTAACCCGGAGTCATTCTGAAGGAACTTCTAAACGGCGTCTTCCTTCTGTGGACACAACAAGCTAGACCTGCTGCATTCAGATGTTACACTTTTATTGTGCATCCGGACACATCTGACCATCTTATTGCCACCAACAAACCTGTTTACTGACAGCAGCAGCTCTCCAACATCCAAGACTAGAGATCTCAGGTGTTTGAGGATTTGTTGTTTGCTATATTATTCACATGTATTTACAGTATATACCGCAGTGTTTCTAATGCAGTAGATAATGGACGATTCTGTTTAACCCCTCAAGCAAACTTGTAATGGAACTTCCTTAGTGCTCAGCTTCATGTAACAGAATTTTTGTCGTAAGCCAGAAACAGAACTGATTGGTTTGCCTTATTTTCAGTGTGGTAACGACTGTTCTAAACTGTTCATGTATCACGTCTGCAAGTCTAACATAAGAACGCATGACTGTATGTTGTATGGAGAACCTTTAAGAAGAACTCAGAGAGACTTTAGATATATAAGACTCGAATAAAAACTTTTGCATTATCAATTTCTCTCTTTATTTTTGTGTCAACCGTTTTGCTTTGAATGTTTCCTAAAATTTTTAAAATGAAGACACTTGAACTGTGGAATTATTTGCATAAGTGTCTAGTCACATTCACTGCCTAAACTCCATTAGAAAGCAGAAGTTGCTTAAATTTTGAAAACCAGACGAGTACATTTTGTACAATGCCTTATCATAAAAAGACCCACGGACTACCATCTAAAATGTAAGTCACTATATAGTATAGTACAGTACTATATATGAGGGACGTTTGAAAAGTTTCCACACTTTTATATTTCCTTTAGAAACGGTGAAGGCGGGAGGAGTAGTAATTGGTTGTGTCTGAGAGTGTCATGTGACTAGTTCTGTCTGGCAAGCTGGCTGCTTTTGCAGTTTAGTTATAAGAGCTGTCACCCTGCGAAACTTAAAAATTGTAGCAAAGAGGAACAGCATTCTGTCATATGCTTTTTGTGGGCAGAAGGTGTGCCGGGAGCACAAATTCATCTCCGCTTGTGTGCTTAGTATGGAGATAAAGTTCTCTCTCGTAGAGTCGACTATGAGTGGATTGAAATGTTTGAAAATGGCCGTACTAGTGTGACGGATGCAGAGTACTCCAGACATCCAGCTACAGCCACAACCACGAGGAATAAGGAAGAACCCTGGAACTGATTCACGAAAACAGAAGAATAACAGATGAAGAGGTTGCAGGAGAGCTGAATGTGAGTGCTGGGAAAATTCCATTGCAAAGGAAGGTGACTATGTAGAAAAGTGATGTAATTTGTTTTTGAAATTCTTACTAAACAGAGTTTAAAAAAAAGTGCAGAAACTATTTCAATGTCCCTCGTAATATAGTCATACAAATATATCATAACAGAACTGAACAAACCCTAAAGGGGATTAGGAGGGTTTCAAAAAATGGATGAATGAATGAAGCATAGCAATAGTATGAGTCTGACATATAGAGACCTAAAACACGTTTGCTTTGTCAATATAGGATTCGTTCTTTTTCAAGTCTTTAAAAAAACCAAAATGTGAATCTGTGTTAAAAAAGAGTTGAATACTGACCCCTTAAGACTTTTAGTTGTTAGTTACTGTACATTCCATCTTCAAAGTTTAAAAACATCCCCTTCTAGTTGAGAGGGTCACCCTGCGTGGGCTGGATGGCCATGTACAGTGTCTGCTAATTGCTCCTTACTATGGACTGGGAGTGGTCGTTACACTCCTGGAGGTGGCTCTGCCATTCCAGGATTAAAGGCCTTTATTTGTATTAGGCAGGGTGCTCAAGCAGATTAGCACACTGCTTGTATTTGGGTTGTCAAAGCTTTTTTTACACATTTTGGCCCTGTGACATGGTTTCAGTATTTATTTTGTGCACTGTACCTTATCAGCAAGGGGACTTCCAGGAAACTGGAACTTTGTAAAAAAATTAGTGAGACTGTAGTCATAAATCTGCTGCTTAATAAAACGTAGAAAGTTATGCAAAGTGCTGTTTTGTAAGAAAGGAAAAAGTTGCTTAACATTCTGAATTTACCTGGTGATCTTCAAACTGGTCTCCCCCAAATGCAGAAACACAAGGTTTGATTCCTCCAGTGCCAATCGCAATGAGAAGCAAGCCAATCATGGACAGAGCTCTGAAACAGATAAA
The DNA here is from genome assembly GCF_016835505.1 of Polypterus senegalus. Classification (NCBI taxonomy): domain Eukaryota; kingdom Metazoa; phylum Chordata; class Cladistia; order Polypteriformes; family Polypteridae; genus Polypterus; species Polypterus senegalus. Next base: position 130,287,412 of record NC_053155.1, read on the forward strand.
AGCTCTATATTTAATGCAGTTGTAAACCTTAACTTGGCCATGGCAAGGTCCAGGAGATTCTTAGTATATGATAAATATTCAGGGTTCATCCAGGCTGGCCGATTGTCCTTCCAAATTTTGAGGGTTTTGAAGAAATTGTTTTTACAACTGGATGGATGCCCTTCCTGGCATCAACATACAAGAGAAGTGGTGACTTCTTTCTAACCCCAGGTTACCTGGGTATTTGTATCCCGAATTGCATGTGAGAATACATTGTTAGGGATGTACAGGCAGCAACACCTGTCATAGCCAACAGGGGGTCTTACCATCCAGTTGAAGATCTGGATTCAAGTTGGACTAGTGCTATTAAAATGTTTCAAATTCTCCAAGTCAGTAGTGGTCAGCATGTTATATCCACAGAAGGCCTCTTCAGAGATCAACCATTTGGGATCTTACCAGATTATGTCTATTGTAGGGAAGATGTGCAGGGACACTTGGTGCCATTGGAGGGAGCTTTAACGATTAATGAGCCAATTAGATTAGACTCAGCTTTACTGTCATTGAACATGGCACAAGTACCTTGACAATGAAATGCTTCTAACCTGATGTGCAAATAGAAGTTAATTGCAAGTAATCAGACAAATATAAAAAAATATAAATATAGCAGTGAGGTATTGTATAAACAAGAGTAAGTCAAAAGTATATATGGAATGATTAGTGAAGGTAAAATATAATACAGACAGTGTATACAGTAAGTACAGTAGGGATAGAATAGAATAAATGAGGTAAAATATGTTGGTGCTAGACAGGCTGGTCTGAGTATTTCAGAAACTGCTGCTCTACTGGGATTTTCATGCTCAACCAAATCTAGGGTTTACAGAGAAAGGTCTGAAAAAGAGAAAATCTACAATGAGCAACAGTTCTCTGAGCAAAAATGCATTGCTGATGTCAGAGGTGAATGGCCAGACTGGTTTGAGCTGATAGAAAGGCAACAGTAACTCAAATAACCACTCATTACAACTGGTGAATATAGAAGAGCATCTCTGAATGCACAACACATTGAACCTTGAAGCAGACGGGCTACAGCTGCAGGAGACCACACCGGGTGCAACTTCTATCAGCTAAGAACAAACAACTGAGGCTACAATTCACACGGGGCCACCATAATTGGACAATAGAAAATTTGAAAAACGTTGCCTGGTCTGATGACTCTCAGTTTCTTCAGTAACATTCAGATGGTAGGTCAGAATTTGGCGTCAACAACATGAAAGCATGGATCCATCAACAGTTCAGGCTGATGGTGGTGGTGTAACAGTGTAGGAGATATTTTCTTGGCACACTTTGGATCCCTTAGTAGGAACTTAGCATTGCTTAAATACCACAGCCTACCTGAATATTGTTGCTGATCACGTCCATCACTTTATGACCGGAGTGTACCCATCTTCTGTTGGGTACTTCCAGCAGGATAACACACTATGTCACAAAGAATCAGATTATCTTAAAATGGTTTCCTGAAACAGACAATGAATTCATTGTGCCCAAATGGCATCCACAGCCATCAAATCTCAATCTAATAGAGCACGTTTAGGAGGTGGTGGGACAGGAGATTCACATCATGGATATGCAGCCGACAAATCTGTAGCAACTGTGAGATGCTATCATGTCAATATGGACCAAAATCCCTGGGCAATGTTTCAAGCACCTTGTTGAATCTATGCCATGAAAACTTATGGCAGTTCTAAAAGCAAAATAGCATCCAACCCAGTACTGGCAAGGAGTATAGTCCCCACCACATATGACAAGCCTGCATTGGGCTCAAAGTCCTAGGGTGAACATGTATGGTTTTAATGTGGGGTGGGGAGATTAGATTTTGAGTTTAGAAGGCCAACAGGGTTGAAGCTGTTCCTGAGCCTTCTAGTGCAGTACAGATCCCAGAAGGTAACAGAGTAAACAGATCATAGCTGGTGTGAAAGGTCCCTGATAATGCTACATGCCCTCCGCAGGCACTATTTGCACTGGAGGTTCTCAATGGCAGATATCAATGCACCAATGACATGATGGGCAATGTCCACCACCTGCTGCATAGATTTCCAGTCTGAGAGCATGCAGTTATCATACCATACTGTAAAAGAGTTAGTCAGAATACTCTCAAAGTAGCAGTTCACTAGAATCTGATGAGACAGTTCTTCTATGCCTTCTTGACCAGGTTAGAGGTGTTGAGGAACCATGAAAGATTGACGATATGTGGCCAAGGAAAATCTATGATTTCTATTAAAAATATTACTTTTATAGGGAAAATAATGCTGACAGTTTGTGGTGGGCTGGCGTCCTACCCAGGGTTTGTTTCCTGCCTTGCACCTTGTGTTAGCTGGGATTAGCTCCAGCAGATCTCCGTGACCCTGTAGTTAGGATATAGCGGGTTGCATAATGGATGGATGGATAATGCTGACAGTTTCTTTTATATGTCACACTTTTTTTCCTTAGACCTGCAGTGTGATTTGAATAAAACTTAATGTCTCCTATGGGTAGATCACATTGTAAGGAAGGTTAGGAAGACAGAAGTTTTGAGTTAAGGTTATTCTACTCACCAATCATATACCAGAGAGGGCAACAATGTGTTGCATGTTGTTAAGCACATACAAGTACTCTGTAGACATGGCAATAATGACCCTATAAACCTATAATATGGGCCCCAAAAGGGAGTGGGTAGTCAAAAGTGGCCATGAGCCCTTGCTTAAAGGTCTTCCTTCCCTCTCGGTCAGGGAGCTTCGTGTTTTTAAGAACTCAACTGAAATGGAGGAAGGAAGGTCAGTTTGATAAAGGATAGTGGTTTGTGGAGACAGGAAGGTGATTAAGGGTGCTATTATATTCTAACCAGTAATGGTGGACTGCACGAAAACGTGCATTGAATACACTTGACATAGTTTTCGTACTCTTTTTCTGTACGTTTAGAATTCGTTTGCTCAGAGGTTGATGTGCTTGCTGCTTCCTGAGCAGCTCTTCTTTTCTCCACCCTAGCGGCCCGCTTCTTCTCTTTTTTCCTTGTCACATTAAAAACTGATTAAGTCAGTGTTTGTGTTGAAATTACTTTCACTTAAGCTGGCACTTAAGTCTTCAATCTGCCTCAAGAATGATTTAAAATATGAAGGGGTAGGGGAAGTGATGTTGAAGGTGGAAGGAATGGGAACGGCGCCCGTACGCATGCACCGCATGACCGCCCTGCTGGCCGCTGCCGAGAGTTGATTCTACAATAAAATAAAATAAAAATAAAAAGAGTAACAAAAATCATCACCACGAAAGCAGACAGTAGAGGTCACATAGTATATTTGTACCAAATTTCAGGTCAATAGGTGAAACGGTTTGCGAGCTACAGATGATTTAAAATCCTGGACAGACAAATGGACAGCCACAGTAGCGTATTATATAAGAAGATGGATACTCAAGCATGTGATGGGTTTTTAGTATTCCTTCGCTCATATCTTAGAATCCTTTAGAGTAATTATTCTTTGTTTTGTTGTTAAAACAACCTCTTTATTTTGTTACTTTAGCTTTTATCTCTAAGGTTGGCTCTCAGGCATCCCATATACAGGGAGTGCAGAATTATTAGGCAAGTTGTATTTTTGAGGATTAATTTTAATATGGAACAAACACAGTGCTATCAGTCAATCCAAAATGTTAATAAACCTGAAACCTGAATGTTTCACAACGGAAATGTGAGTGTGAACATCATCAGGGGAATACATATGTGCGCACAATTATTAGGCAACTATTAGTGTGCAGATTTATTATGCAACTAAAGGAAAAATGAAAATTTTCCCATCTCACTTGTTTATTTTCATCTGTTATAGTGAGAATAATAAACAAACACCTCAAAATTTACAAATAAACATCTCTGACATTTCAAAAAAAATAAATCAATCCATCAATGACCAATATAGCCACCCTTCTTTCCAATAACAGTCATAAGCCTTTCCATTCATGGAGTCTGTCAGTTTCTTGATCTGTTGACGATCAGCTTTTTGTGGAGCAGTGACTACAGCCTCCCAGACACTCTTCAGAGAGGTGTATTGTTTTTCTCCCCCGTAAATCTAGCGTTTAAGAAGTGCCCACAAGTTCTCGATAGGGTTTAGGTCAGATGAGGAAGGGGGCCATGTCATTATTCCTTCATCTTTAAGGCCTTTACTGGCTGGCCACGCAGTGGAGAACTTCGATGCAAGTGATGGAGCATTGGCCTGCATAAAAATCATGGTCTTTTTCCTGTATCACTGTTTGAAGAAAGTGTCTTGAAAAACTGGCAGTAGGTTTGGGAGTTGATTTTGAGTTCATCTTCAATGCAAAAGGTCCAACTAGCTCATCTTTAAAAATACCAGCTCATACCAGTACCCCACCTCCACGTTGGAGTGGAGCTCTGTGCCCATTACTGATCCACAGGTCCATCCATCTGGTCCATCAAGAGTCACTCTCATCTCATCGGTCCATAAAACCTTTGAAAAAAATCTGTCTTCAGATATTTCTTGGCCCAGTTTTGACGTTTCAACTTATGTTTCTTGTTCAGTGGTGGTTGGGTTTCAGCCCTCCTTACCTTGGCCATGTCTTTGAGCACTGAACACCTTGTACTTCTGGGCACTCCAGGTAGGTTGCAGCTCTGGAATATGAAAGTACTGGAGGATAATGGGTTCCTGGTAGCTTCACGTTTGATTCTTCTCAAATCTTTGGCAGCTAATTTGCATCTTTTGTTCTCAACACGTTTCTTGCGACCCTGTTGACTATTTGCAACAAAATGTTTGATGGTTCTGTGATCACACACCAATATCTTAGCAATTCCAAAAGTGCTGCATCCCTCTGAAAGACTTTTTACAATTTTTGACTTTTCAGAGTCAGTTAAATCTCTTTTTTGGCCCATTTTGCCTGAGGAAAACTAGCTGCCTAATAATTCTGCACACCTTGATATAGGGTGTTGATCTCCTTAGGCCACACCCTCCCTCATTACACAAATACACATCACCTGACGTGCTTAAATCCAATAAGCATTCAAGTTAATACAGCTTGGAGTTGGAATATACGCATAAAAATGATGATATGGTCAAAATACTCACTTGCCTAATAATTCTGCACTCCCTGTAGTACTAATGAAGTGTAATTTGCAACAACAACCTCTCCCATATAGTTTTTTGACACATATGTCATGATAGAGACGGTATCATCACTCAGACCTTTAGTCATCTCTAATATTGTGATTACTATTTTGAAAACAGCAGTGAGAACATATTCTACTGAAACAAACAATGGATGAATGGCCACCATCTACAGCTCAGCATGGCAAAATCTGAGCATCTTGTGATTCCAGCTAGCCAGTCTGTTCAACTCACAATCTCTGTACAGCTTGACTCACTGTTGCCAACACCTGCCATGTCAGCATGCAACTGTGGATTGATGCTTGATGAGCAGCTATCTTTTGTTGACCACATATCTATTGTTTCTTGTTCATGCAGGTAGACGCTGTACAATATCTGTATGATCAAACCTTATTTGACAGAATATGCAGCACAACTTCTAGCCAAGGCTTTGGTTATGTCATGTCTGGATTTCTGCAACTTGGTCCTGGCAGGAGTACCTGCATGTGCTATCAAGCAGCTACAGATGATCCAGAATGCAGTGGCCCATCTTGTATTTAACTTGCCAAGACAGGCACATGTCACTACTCTCTAAAGGTCGCTACATTGGCTCTCTGTAGCTGCACACATTAACTTCAAATCCCTGATGGTTGCCTATAGAGTAGTTAATGGGACAGCACCTGAGTATATGGAGACCTTGGTGAAGTTCTATACTCCTTCTTCCTTAGTCAGGTCTGCCAGTGAACAGCGTCTGCTGATGCCACCTCCATGAGTTATCATGTCTTAATCCAGACTCTTTTCCTGTGTAGTTCCTAGTTGCTGGAATGGGCCACACACCTCCATCTGTACTGCTGGCTCTCTCATTGTATTTAAGAAGCAATTGAAGATCCATCTGTTCTGTAATTATCTAACTGATATTGAAAAAATCTTTGCCCTATGATATTTTATATTGTTGGATAATTTGTTATATTACGTTTAATTGCTTTATCGATTGTAATCCATGATTGTATATGTATTAGTTATTGCATCTTTTCACTTGCGGCAATCAAATTTTTTTACTTGTGCTATTACACTTGGTGAATAAGCCTGCCCTAGCCATTATTACTTGATTGTTTACCTCTTTTGTAAATTGCTTCGGATTAAAGAGTCTGTCAAGCAAATAAATGTAACTGTAAATATTACACTCACTCCTTTCAGCCTGAGTGAATCCTGGAGCGAATGTCGCGACCCCCCTTTTGATTGCACGTCCTCACTCGGAGATGTGAGTGTGCCTTTTTTTTGTGCAGTATTGCCTTGCTAAACTCGTCTCTCTTTTTAGAGATGCACCCTTTAAACCAAGAAATGAACACAGCATTAGGTAGGTTTTTCATATTTATGCACAATTCTAAATGTCACATAGATGTTTGTCTGAAAAAAAAAATCACATTACAGCCTGGAAAAATTATGAAAGCAAATAATAGAGAAAAAACAAAGATATTCACTTAAGATTGAAGCTTTACACGGATGTAAATATTTGCTTTTGCAGAACAGAAAAATAATACACTCCCTGAAGAGCCGTGTTTTAAGTGAACACAAGGCTAGTTCTCAACTTGGTCATCTTTCTTTTTCACAGGTATCAGATACTTCTGCTTATTTTATGAAAGGAGAAGAACAGAAGAGGAGAACAGGACAAGCTTATTCAAATCAATACAGGATTTTAAGGAGATGGAAGAAATTGTTAATAATCTTTGAAGGCAAAGTAACACAGACACATTGTATTACACTTATTAGTCTAATGTAGAAAATGCAACAACATAAAGATTCCATGAATGGAATGGAAGTCTTATTAAACGCACATTTGAGCTTCTTCTAACACTATGAAGTTCTCAAAATGCAAGTCAAACACCCAAGGCAATGAAAAGTTGAAAGAGAGCAAGCATAAAAGTTCCTTGCATTGTGTAGACTTGTTATCCCCTAACTATACAACAAAAGACATTTATTTTGCTTTCCGAATCAACGCATAAAGCACTTTCCATGGTAAAATTCCAAATAAGAAGTGTAGACGTCATATGTAACGATGACGTCTAATCACAAGCCTGACAATGATGATGGCCGTTCAAACCTAGAAAAAATCTAGCAACGAACAACAAGATGGTGCCGAAGTCATGTGACCAACATGACATGAGAATATATTCAGGGGTGTGTAAACATTTAATACATCTACAAAACCTGCAAAAATAGTAAATGGGGATCCCAAATCTCCTTTTAGAACAATACAGTTCACCTGGAAGGCTAAATGTACCCTCATCTTTTACATGAGACAAATTGCTTATGTAAAATGATGGCAAAACACATCTTGGCTATTGTTAAGAAGGCTCACCAGCACCTTTGCTTCCTCAGATATCTGATGAAGCTTGGAATTCTCAGTAAGTGTGGAGTGGAGTCCATTGTTATTAGTGGCATAACATCCTGGTATGTGGTACCTACTCTGCTCAAAAGGGTAAGACCGCAGGTGGCACAAATCATGAATGGCACCATTTTCAGGACATTAATAACACAGGTATAGGATTATTAAAGACGTCATCCTTACCGTGCAGACACTTTTCTCACTCATTACCTACTGATAAAAGGTTTGGGACCATTCAAAGGTACACCAGTAATCTCAGTGACAGTTCCCATTCCCCAGATTATAAAGTTTGTAATAACATGAAATGTCATAAACTGATGCATAGCATCCTCCACATCAAGGGCTTTCACAGAAACCAAAGGAACTTAAAGAACTATATCACGATTGCAATGGTAGAATCAACCATTACAATAAGAGGAACTTACACATGGATTGTCAAGCTGTCAGGGGTTCCATCTTTATTGCTATCGGTCAAATCATGGATGGAGCTCACTGCCATTACAGCTTGTCCAATTGTGTAGACTACTGACAGGGAAAAGATGGTTCTATGAGAAAAGAAAAATAAAAGAAGTAAGTGAATATTCATTACTTTACATGAGTCAGCAAATGTCTTTCTATCTAAAACGCAACTCAAGTTTTTTGGGAATACAAGAGAAATACAGGGATTATCAACTGGCTATATGTTTAGAAATCTGCCAATACATCTAGAAATTCCAGATTTCCTTGGCTAAATTATTTCACTTCTTTAAATAACAAAAGAATGACATGATATTCAGGAAACAAATGGAATTTTTTTTTTTTTTTTTTCAAAAAATCTGTGTTTGTTTTCTGGGTTTCACTGCCATTTTATTGTTTGGATGCCGAAAAACGTGTGACAACCATAAACAACATGGCACCACCAAAGTAGGGTTTCAGTTTTACAGTCTCTAAATGAGGAGCACAAGTTCATGCTGTGGAATATTAACACAGTGAATCACTTTCCTTACCTTTCCACTCCATGAAAACAACACTTGCAAATCATAGTCATGCTTTGATTTTAGTAAACACTTGAGTATACTTAATTATATTGCCTGTCGTAAAATACGGATTATCAACAGTGGAGATAAGGGACAGATTAAAATAACGTCTTTCATGCAAAAACATCAATGTTAATGGTAAAAACTCCTGAAAAAGCAACACTTACTTAAATTTGCCCAGCCATGAGTCTGCAATTATCGCCCCAAAGATAGGAGTCAAGTAGCAGACGGCAACAAAGCTGTGGTAGATGGCAGTAGCAGTGTCGTCGTCCCAGCGAAGGAAATACTTGAAATACAGGACCAGCACGGCTGAAACCGAGAAAGTGGGAAGTGAAATTCTGCACTTGACACTGACTTGACAGCCTCACAAATGGCTAACAGCACCTCAGTAGGCATGGATGTTAATTGGAATGAGTACGTTCATACTACGAGATCGGTAACATCAACAATAAAAATAATGCAAGCAGTTATGGGAAGTGGTGCACTATTAAAACGGAAAAAAAAATAACCTAGAACATTGTACATGAAGCTTCGGCTGCATCCACACTACTATGTTTTGGTTTTATGATGCAGACATTAGACCTCATTTTCTCCTTTCATCCACACTAACCCGTTGTTTTTAAACCCAGAAAATTGAGACTTTTGAAAACAATCGACAGTGCCATATATTTCTGAAAAGGCCAACTCGCCATTGCAATGCTGACAAGTACAAATGGTAGACTTTTGAAATTGCAGACTACTTTGTTCATGCTCATTAGGTGGGCCTTTCCTGATTGGACTTCTGCTTATCTCATTCCTTGACTGAAGAAGCCCATTTTCCAACATAAAACACATAGTGGAGTTACTTTTCATGGTGCTCATTGTGGTCCTTACATGTATGCATGTAAATTGTTTTGTACAGTTTGAATACTGCATACATGTGCAAAAGACATGCTACATGAATAAATCCTGTGGCTGGTGATGTTAGGATTTTTTCCATCAATTCATGCATATACCTGTATGTATTTTTGGATGTTTTAGTGTGGACAGAGATGCTTTAGTAAAAGGTGTGAAAGCACTAGTGTGGAAGAAGATTGTTTTTAAATGAAAACATAATAGTATGGATGAAGCCTTTGACTTGTACCATTATATGATTTTTAAACAATTACAATGCAACAGCTTAGTTTTACCTGATGTTCTATAGCTGCCCATTATTAGACATAAAATAGTACAGATTTGGGTAACACTTTAATTTAGGTCCTGCAAAACTGCATCTATTAATCATTTAGTCTTATGTAACAAGACCTTAACAAAGGATTCTTTTGGTTTTCATAATTATAAGACATCAGTAGAAGTAGGGTTATTCTTCGCCATTGCAGTGTCACATATTGACTTGATGGTAAAATGACTTGTTAATATGAAGGGTACACAGGTCCTATACTAAATATGTAATATCAAGAGACATGTGCCTCAGTTAAGACACCTCAGTCCACTCCAAAGTAAAGTCTTGTTTGTAGAACACATTACTGAGATCATTAAACACTTTACTGACGCTTTGCAAGAGTTATGAAGACGTCTTTTGTTAAGGACTTGTTACATAAGAGTAATTGAGTAATAGATGCATTTTTGCAGTGCATAAACTTAAGTGTTACGCAGTGTTAACTTGACTTTGCCCAAAACAGTGTTTGCTTCCCAGAGAGAATGAAGCTTTGCCTCCAGCAGACAAACAACTCATTGGCCTCAGTGAAACACTCGTCAGCATTTACCGCCGATATAAATATGAATATCCTGACCCAGACAGGAGAAGGAAACAGCCGTAGAGAAAAAAGAAGTAAAGAGACGTGGAAAGTGCTAACTGTCTTAAGTATCGTTACATTAGAGTGCAGTAATTGCAAGCTAGGCCACACTAGACGATTCAGGATAAACGCTCGAGCTGATTTAAATGATGAACCTAAAAATAAAGCATCAGAACGTCCAGAACTTTGTTTCTGTATATTTCAGAGAATCCTTAAAGAAACTGATTATGGACTTGTGGATCGGCTCCTACTGTAGAGACTGGGGGGTCTTCATTTAGCCCAAGTCACTGAGAAATATTTGCAGCCCTCTTCAAGGGGATTTTGGTTACTGCTTGGACAAGCTCTTTCCAAACATGACCATAAAATGGACAAAGCCGTTCTGAAAATGGTATTTTATGTTAAATTACAAAATGGACAGAAATAATCCTAAAATGTGGTGATATGGGGAATTCTATCAATTCCCTGAATCCATTTCTTCCAATATAGTGTTAAGCGAAGCCTGAATCTATCTCTTCTTCATCCGGCACGAGATGGGACACAACTCAATCATGGGACATTTTCACTTGCACCAGGCAAATTAAGCGAACCTGCAAATCTTTGGGAATCTAGGAAGAAAAAAAAAACTCAAACAAACAAAGAGAGATCAAGCCTTCTCCAGAAGTGCTGCTGATCAAGGTGGGATCTGAGCCTTGAACTCTGGAGCCTGAGAGTTTGGCCCAGCATTGTCCATTAGTTGCTCCTGATGCTTCCACGGGGGCTTTTGTGAATGCAAATTAATGGGACAGAAAATGATCTCAAGAATGTAGATAAAAAGACAGAAAGAAGCAACCTCATAATGGGCTTTGTCCCTGGCTTGGATATTTTTATTTTTATTTCTTCTATTGTTATGAATACTTCATACCACTTAATAATAATATGTGGCCCATAGCTTCGGGATCAAAAGGGTAAGGGGGGCTTCTGAAATCTGGAGTTGGGATGTGATAAACTCCCAAAAATCAAAAAAAAAAAAAACACTAAACCCGACAGTGTGAGTAGGCTCAACATAATATTTAGGGGGCTTAGCCCTGGAGCTAGGCCTGCTATTATGTTACGATTACAGCATATTTAATAGTCCTTTATATTATGTTCCTTGTGTTCTTTATGGTGAGCCAAAGGACGTGGGGTCACCTGCAATTGCAGCTATGGACCACCTCCAGTATTACTGAAGATCATTAAGTGCATTAAATGGCAGCTTCAGCATCGTTTGTTTTTAAATTTTGGGATTTGTGATTGGATTTCCTCCCTGTTTTAACTCCTGGCTTTTGTTAAAATATACTGTCATTGGAGTTTGTCTTGGATTTGTTCACTATTAAAGGCAAATCTTTCAGTGTTTCCTATTTCTTATCTCCAGCCTGTGATCTACTTTGTATACTTGTTGAATTTAGAATAAACCTTTAAATAATAGAGGAACTTTATTCTGTTTTCATGGATTAGAGTTTTTTTTTTTTTTTACAGTATTCTGTCTCCTTTTGTGGATAGTTTGACTTTAAACCCTTTGCTCCACTATTCGGTCTGTGCAGGCTGTAAGCCTCCATCTGGTGTTTGGGGCCAAGATGCTTTGGAGTGGTGAGGCTATGTTATATTATGTTCTTAATTTGGGGAAATCAATGATTGGTTTCAGAGACTGATGAAACAACTGCAAAGCAGACACGCAGAGCTAAAGAGAGGTGGGACTCTTTTGAGTTAAGTATATTTGAGGTAGGCTGTGAAGTGTTTACCATAGCAGGATTAGTGATTCCTTAAATAGAACACACTGCCAGCAACAATCCTGGCCTGCCCAGTGCCAAGCCTACCAATTACTGGATGTGACACCTGATAAGCTACTTAAGTGTAACCATAAACGACTGGCAAAAGAAAATGAATGTGATGAGTCTGTAAGTATGAGAAAGAGTCCAGGGGTCAGTGGCAAGGAGCAAACGTGGAGCAGGGCAGTTTGCCTCTCTGGATCCTCTCTCTCTACTTGAGGTCTTATCAGTCCCGCTCTGGAATTTTTGCTGTGTCTTACATTTTTATCAAAATGTTTAGTGTGCAAAGTTGATTCTGGAAGTCATTCTGGAAAGGTAGCATGCTGTGAAACCAGTGGAAGAAGATTGGAGGGCCATTATGATCACTGCCCACTTCTAGCTTAAAAAAGAAAAGGGAAGACATATTTGCGCATTCAGTTTTCCTGTTAAATCAATTGAGTCCAGGGAGCCCCAAGTTTAGTCCAGGAGTCCCAGTGTGGCTACAGGTTTTCATTGCAACCAGTTTTACAAATAAATGGTCCCGTGTCTCTTCTACATGATTGAATTGCTTAGTTAGTCTCCTATTTTGCATTCTGAAACATGCAGTAGTGTATTTACATGCAAACACAACTCAGAAATTTGAATTTGTTGCCACATCTTTAAATGATAACTTTCTCTTACCATATTATTTTAATTAACCTTTGACTGCAGATTAGTATCCAAACCCTGAAGATTGAGGATGAGCAGTACAGATCCGGGTGCAAATGACATTGAACACTACATGGAAGTAGCTACTTTAGTATGCAATTCATTTACAAGCTAATCTTATATAGAAATATCTATACAAGGAAGCGTGTTTGTCTGTCAGTCCGGCCCAGAAGTGTGAGGCTACAGCATAAGGCTCAAAGAGCCGGCAAGGTGGCCCCAAGGTAACGAGTCGGAAGAAGAAAGAAGTACGAGGCTACAGCATGAAGCTGAAAGAAAGCGACTCCATTGCCAAAGTGAAACCGTCGACGAAAGATAAACTCGCTTCGCCACTAATACACAATCGAGGCAAGCACATCGGCAAAACAAAATCTCCAAGGAGAGAGAAACTCGCTTAGCTCTGTTAGGCAAGGGGGGCGAGCACATCCGCAGCATGAAACTGACAACTCTGCATTTCAATTTGACAATTTCAATAGTTTCTAGGAGCCTGGCCTTTTTACACCATGGGCTTACACAGCTAGTTAATCCAAAAAAAGGATTATATTACCAGAACATAAAGAGCATCAATCATTAAAAGCACGAAAAAGGGCAATAATGTCACACACATAAATACTCGCTACTTTCCAATAAACATTTAGCAGAACCATTTTGTTATTTTGGGATTGACAAAAGGGCAGAAACTGGGAAATAAGAGCTTGTTTGACCAAGGCAGGAGTTCAGTTAAAAGCAGAAGGTGGTTCGGATGAACACTCGTAGTCAAGGTGGTCTGCAGGACTGAACTTGAGGACCACTTAGTTGCGGAGCTCACAAATGAATGAAACATTGAAGTAGCGGTTCTGCTTTAACATTTAGTGTCATTTGCTGCCGTGTCCACACTGCTCATCACTAATTATGAACATTTGGATACAATTAAGGGAGTGACCTCCACAGAAATAAGGTAAATTGAGAATAGTAAAAGACTATGACAAAGAAAACACATTTCTGAATTTCTTCTAAGTTCAAATATCACACCTGAGCATTTTCTTCATACAGAATAAGAAAAGAAAAAGGTCAGTTAAACAGTTGGACTGATGAGACAGAAGAGCGACCCACTGATTCATGAAACGTTGGAATGAAAGCCAAGCCTGAAGTGAGACACCAGGACTGAACTTGAGGTAGGCCATATACTTAAAACTAGCTTAATAAGCAGCACATTTTGACAGAAATTAGAGAATATTTTGTCAAAATTGGTATTACAGAAAAGAAACTCACTGGCAAGGCAGGAGAGTGCAAGGCTGCGTAAAAAGGCCAAGAAAAACATCTGGGCAAACAACTCTGAGTCACAACCAAATACCAGGGTGTGATGAAACAGTCGAGCCTGAAGGTTTGTGAGATACTCAGTCAAGTGTGGAGTCTAGAACTGTACAAACGGAGGAGGAGAAAGACCAGAAGGTAGTGCAAAAGTGCAGATATGAAGTAATGGAGGGATACTAAAACAGGGTGAGACTCCTAAACATAAAGGTGAGGAGATGAGTCTAAAACAGAATGACAGGTTCAAATATTAATGTGTGAAAACAGAACCTAAAGAGGCTTGAGAGACTTATCATTAATAAGTGGAGATTGGGCCTCAAGTTGTGTGAGACATCTTAGCTTTAGTAACAGTCTCAAAAGCAGCATGAGAGGCCTAGATATACAGTAAATGCATGGAGGTAGACACTGAAGTAGCGTGGAAGTGTTGTGTCTAAGTGCAGACGTTAAGGTGTGGATGGAGCCCATGGCAGTGTGAGGCCTAAAAATTCAGAAGTGGAGATAGAGCCTCAAGTAGTGTGACAGACCTGAAAGAGTCAAAAGCAGTGTGATATTAATGTGTAGAGATAGAAACTGAAGTAGCGTGTAAAGTGCAAATGTTAAGGTGTAGATCGTGGCAGACGGCCAGGGCCCCTGCCCAGCTGGGACGCCTACATAGTGAAAGACTGGGGGAGAGAGCGTATTCAAGGCATTACCACCCCCGGAACGCTAGATGGCAGCCCCCCTGGGTTTCATTGCTGTCTCGGACTCCCACAGGTCTCCTTGAAAGTTGGCGTGGGCGCTGCCAGGTGGCATTGCAGGAACGGCTGAGCCCATTGGAAGTGCTGCTGGAAGAAAATCACCGGACACCTGATAAAAGGAGCTAGCTGCCACTACTCTGGGAGCCAGAGTTGGGAGGAAGGGAGACAAAGCTTGCCCGGAGGAGTGGAGGTGGATTGAGAGAAAGAGAAAGAGAGAAAGCAGAAGAAAAGAACATGTTTTAGTCTGTACGTTTAGTGCTTTAACTGTGCTGTATAGGTGGGAAAAAGGAGAAGGCATTTCCCATGAGGAAAAAGACAAAAATTAAACACGTGTGTGCAGAACTTGTGTCCTGCGTCTCTCTGTGTTGGGTTTGGGTGGCAGGAGTGCCCTCTGCAGGCCACAGGACACTGCTCAAAGCAGTGTGCGGCCTAAACATAAAGGTGAGAAGATGTGCCTAACGTTGAATGAGAGGCCCGGTTCTAACATGTGGAGTTAGAGCCTAAAGAGGTATGTGAGGCTTAAAAATAAAGAGTCTGAAGTAGTGCAATAGGCCTCAATACTAAGATGTGGTGACGGAGGCCTAGATATTAGTGTGTGCTGACATAGCCTAAAGCAGTGGTGGCGAACCTATGGCACGAGTGCCAAAGGGGGCACTCAGAGCCCTCTCAGTGGGCACACGCGCCGTCGTCAAAGCACAGAGTTCGTTACTATAAAGCCAGAGGAATGCGGGGCCGGGCTGCTCCCCTCACCGCTCCCCCTCTTCACGCGCGCCGGAGGACTTTTCTCACATCACCCGCCCCTCTGCCCAGCAGCCCAATGGGAGCGCTTCCTTCCTCTCCTGTCTGGGGTAAGGCGGGCGGCACACATGCTGCTTGAGGGTGCGGCACGGACTGCAGCCTTTTGAGCATGTGATTCTCGTGGTGGGGTTGGAGGGGATGTGGTATAGCGGGTCCACAGCTCAAAATTGAAAAGGCCAGTTTTAACAGATAATTGCCGCACTCGCGGCTTAAAGGGGGTTATGGTAAAGTGGCCGGAGCAGTTTCTGGGAGCTTTGTGATGCGGGCAGTCCTCGCTTAAGCGCACAGGTGAAGAGTTGTCCGCATCTGTAATTATTGCCGGGAGTTGCTAATCGCCACACCTGATCCACGACCCCGTAATATATAATGGAAGCTTTGGGAGCGGAGCTTAATAGGGAAGACCTGCGTGAAACACTTGAGAGGATCGAAGGGATGACAAAGGACAGCACAGTTAGTTATGAAAATGAAATCCTTAAAGTGTTGAATTCTCTGCCAAATAATCTTAAGTCAATGAAGGCACTTGAGATTGCTTTCCTTACTTTGTTTGGAACATCTTATGCTTGTGAGCAGCTGTTTTCAGCTTTGAATTAAATCAAATCTGACACCAGAAACAGACTAACAGATGACCTGAGTGCTGCATGTGTTGCTCTCAAGCTTACAAAGTATGAGCCAAGGTTAGACAAATTATCAGCATGCATACAACAGCAAAAAGCTCATTAATTGTTCAAAAGCATACCGAATGCAAACTTTTACCTTTCAACAAAAAGTTGTTTGTATCATTGAAAGCTCTGCTATTATGTTTTTCTTTTAAGACAAAAGATGTTAATGTATGAGTGGCTTTTCTAAACTAAAAGCTCAGTAGATAGACAGACAGAGCATCAGTATTGGCAGTTCCGTCCAATTTATCATCCAGCTGCTCTCCCAGGTATTTATAGGTCTGTACCCTCTGCACACATCTACCTCTGATGATCACAGGGTCCATGAGGGGCCTGGGCCTCCTTAAATCCACCACCAGCTCCTTGGTTATGCTGGTGTTCAGTTTTAGGTGGTATTCAGGTTAAATTGCCATGTTGGCACTTTGCGGTAAATAAGTGGGTTTTGGATTGCAGTTTGGGCACTTGGTTTCTAAATGGTTCGCCATCACTGGCCTAAAGCAATATGAGCAAGCAGCTTAAATACTAAAGTGCAGCGGGAGGCTAAAACAGCAAGAGAGACTAAGATTTGCTTAACAAAGCACAACAAAGCTTAAAGCAATATGAGAAGATTAAAGGGTTGAGAAAGAACCTGAAGTAGTTTCATAGGTGCTGTCTCTGCTGTGGAATTCACACTGTGACGTCACAATGCTCCATGCTACCTACTGGTTGTGAACTGGAGATCTTCTCCTTAGAAATGAACTGCCTCTTCTCAAGGAGCTAAAGAGAGTTGAGGTCGCTTCTAAAATGCTACAGCTCACTCTCTTCCAGCTCTCCATTTCTGGGTGTGCCTGGACTGTTATGGGGGCAAACATTAGATGGTGGAGGGAGCCTAAAGTGGCCTAGGAGACTTGGATGTTAAGATATGGGCACAGAGCCTAAAGTAGTTTTAAAGGCCCAAAGTAGAAATATGTTGGAGACCTAAAACAGGAAGAAAGGGCCAAATATTAAGATCAATGCCATACAAAACAAGAGAGTTCTGCCCAAACCCACTTATTGAGTAAAAAGCCCCATAGTGCAGTTCATCAAAGGCAGTCGTCTCAACTCATAGACTCCTTCACTTCTCTCATGGCATGAGAATGTGATCTAAGAGTTTTACAATGCAAATGCAGCTACTTGCTGTGTACAGCACTTGATTGATGGATGGACTACTTGACGGATTAAGGTTCGCTTTTTTTTTAAATTTTTCCCAGGGCCATCTTAACAGCATTATAAGCCCTGGGACAAAGCAGTGCCCTGGAGCCCCTACCTACAGAACCACCCAGCAAGTCACAACATACACAGATTAGTATGGGGCCCCTGTGCTCGTGGGACCCCCGGACAACTGCCCAGTGTGCCCATGCGTTAAGACGGCCCTGATTTGTACTTTGCAGATACTGACACATCCCTACACAATTCCAAACATCTGCACAGTTTTCTATAAATATTAATGTGTAATGCATTAAATATTTGTATTTTGTGGACTGCAATTGGATTTACTGTTACTGTATTCCCACTTGTGTTTTCAAGTAACTGAGAGTTTCGACTTTTTTTTCCCCCTAAGAATGGTTTGACCATCTCCCCCCCAAAAAAAAATCATTTTTTCCTTGTTCACTGATTTCAGAAGAAACATCGGGCACCACTTTTAATGACAAGTATGCATTGAGCGCTGATCTCTCCATCCCACTCTTATTTCATTCCGAAACCATTGAAAGCAAGAAAAGAAAAACATAAGAGCATCCCACCAATTATTTTTCATTTCTTTTAAACTGAGCAGTTTAACTTTTATTGCATTGTTCTTGACACAGCAATATGACAAAAGAGTGATGATTACCGTACCTCGCATTCCATAGTAGGAGAACCTTTCACAGAATTCATTGATGACGATGATGAAGATGCTTACTGGATAGCCACATACCTCCGCCTACATTCAAAAAAAGGCAACAAGAAATTCATTTCAAATCACACTCAAAGATGAGGAGCAGTGGACACTTCTCTAAATGAATATCCATGAGTTCAAATCATGATGCTTCCTGATGTTTTTGGCAATATGAAATATGAACATCCATTTTATGGTAAGCCCAGATGAATAAGCTGCAGCATCCTAAGGAAAGCATCTGAAGAAGAAATCCTGCGGGTCACAGCTAGTCCTGATGGTGTAACAGAAAGGGCAAGCATTTGAAGATCAAATCCCAAGGAACATGCAACTGCTCTCCCACACACAGTTGCGCACACTCACACACAAGTCGCCATGCAGATCATCCATAGATGCTCAGGATTGGGCTATTGAGCGTTTTGGAGTCAGGAGAGAGCAGCGCTTTCAGTGTTCTCAGATCTTCAGCCCATCACCTTCACTGTGGCTGGAACTGGATGCGTTTTTTACAGCATGTGAAGAGAGATAATATTCAGTCTGCTTTTGCATCTGCTTTACAGGAATTTTCATTTCTACACATGAGCTCTAAAATACGTTCAAAGGAACATTTGCATGGGGTTTTCTTATTGGCGAATGCTCTTGGTTTCTTACGGTAACAGGGCGGCATGCTCTACATTTCTTTTACTGTAATTATTTCCCTACATCTGCACATGTTGCTAACACATCCTAAGTGCACTTATCCAGATTCCTCCTGTATTTAAGGTAAAAAATAAAATAAAATTCAAGAGTGTTGACAGTGGGAGGACACTTTTTCAGTCAGTGGTGTCTACAAGTCCAAACTGACTAATGGAAGGAAATATGACCTATGCAGTCAACCATTCCTCTTTGCTCAAGGCTGCTGTGTATCCTCACATGTTTACATTAATAGCCGGGAGGCTTCTCATCCAGAGAGAAATGCAATCAGATTGAAATATTTGGTCTCTTTAGATTTTAAAAAGAGGATGAGGAGGAGTAGCACTGACTGGAAGACTTTGTTAAATGGCACTGAATACAGCAAAGATAAAGGAAATGCGCACTGATATCAGGCAGGTGGTGGAAAACAAAGTGTGGGTATTTTATTCTATGGGAATGTACCGAAGAACAATCTTAAGGAAAAAAATCCAGCATCCCATCCAGGAGGAAGGGTGGTTCCTTGCCAAGAAAGTGCGCCAGAGTGGAAGGACAATAGACTGGTGTCTTGATCAGGTTAGGAATGGATTCCTTGCCAGCAAGGGAGGCCCGCAAAATGAAAGGACCAGAGGAGTTCGCTTTGTCGGAGTATATTCTCGCCCAACATGCTAGAGGGCAGTGCTCCCATGTCGCCGCTCCTGTTTATCTGAATACGAGGCATGCTGGGAATCACAGTCCAGGAGGACAGACCTGCTGCATGCCATGGGGAGCTACAGGGATGAACTGTTTGTACTTTGTACAAACGTCCTCCTGTTTCGGAAGTACCTCCTCCAGACTGTGATCAAACACCAGAAGTACTTCCACTATCCAGATTAAAAAGGAGCCCTCCTTGTCACCACAGGGAGTTGGAGTCGGGAGGCAAAGAACATTTGTATGGAGGATGAGGAGCAGGGAGGAAGAAGAGAAAGAGGAAGGATTTACCCTCTCTATCCTATGTATATTGCGCTGTGGGAAACATTTCTAAAGGACCTGTAAAGGTATTTGGGAGAAATAAAAACCATTGTATTTGAACCCATGACTGTGCTCATGTCAGTTGTCACCAAGGTTTGGGGCTCAGTGATCCTCCCTGTAGTCCACACCATCTGCCACACGATTGCTTCCAAACTAATGGGGCTAGAACCTTGATCTTGGTCTTATCAAAAACTTATAACTTTATATGTTGTGGAAATTCAAAACATTTTATGTAGTGGCATTCTGGTGGTCAAAAATGTTAATGATAATTAAACCACGGTCGTTCACAAGCCCTTCAGAATTGTGTTTATTACTTATGTTTGTAAACTGTTTACTTTTATTTATATCTGGCCTTTTGTGCCATTTCCTTTTAGGACCATATGTACGCTCGTTTCACTAGTATTTTAATAAGTTGCTTTTGGTGTGATTAAACGTATGGATTGGTATATTAGATCAACACCATCCTAGTAGTTTTGTTATATTACTACTTTTTATATTCATATGTTTACAGGGCAATTATTGTAAAATGTAGAGTACAGTGAACGTCTTGCTTGCATGTGTTAAACTTTGAATGTCCTCCAATGTGTCTAATGGGTGATTTTTCTATAGTATCACTGACATTCCCAATTTTAGAGTAAGCTCATTTTAAAGCAGCCCGATATTTAGTAGGGTATTTGATGGGCTTTCAGATGTAGAAATTTGTGTGGCTTGGAGGCCTGAAGGACACAGGCTGCAGATCGTCCAACCCACCCAAGAGACTTACCTAGCCCACGGTGACTATTCTTTCATTTCAGAGCTTTGCAATTATCTGCTGTCATACACGTGTGCATGGGAGGCAACTAAAAGGGCCTGAATGAAAGTAATTCCATGCCAGACCAAGGGGCAGTGGTGTGCACCAACTCTCTCTCTCACTTCTCTGCAGACCAGTTACAGGAAATTCCGCCTGGCCCCGAAGACGTCACTTCCGGTTCTGGCCTTAATGACGCCACTCCTGGTACCGGGCCCTACTGATGATGCCATTTCTGGTTCCGGCCCCACTACTGACGTCACTTCCTCTGGTCTCCCTTAATGCCGCCATCTTGGTGCCAGCAAATCAGTTCAGTTGTGGACTCCAACCTGTACAAATCAGTACCTTGATTCTATCCATTTGCAGCCAGGAACAATATATGGGTGGCTGCCCCAAACCTTTTTGTTTTGTGTGACACTGCCCATCCATGTTTCTGATCAGGGTCACAGAAAGCAAATGGCTACAAGGCAGGGAAATATGAGGCCATCAAAGGTCCCAAATGCAGTTTGAAGGCACATGCTCAGAGGTGGCAGGCCAGCCACATCCACACTCTACTCAGGAGTCAGTCAGGCTGGAAATGGGGCCTGAGAGCTGTGGGCGAGGTGTCCTCCAACGTGCAAAGCACCCGCCATTTGTTTTAAGCTACATTCCGTATAAGAGCTGACTTCACAGAATGTTGTCAATGTCACTTTACTTTGACAGCTGAAAGTGTCACCATTGTGCGTTTTGTTTAAAAAGAAATGAAGCAAAGGCTCGTTTAATTTTTAACTTAGCATTTGCCATTTAGCTATTTGTGCTTGTCTTGCAAGGCGCTGATCGTTTATAGCCACTCATTAAACTCTTAACATTCAAAAACTGCTGACATGCTGCAATGTAGAAGATGCATCTGTGATAGTTTAGCCTATCTGAGCAGTTTCTTTTTCAACACTTTAGTAAATCACCACTACATAGTTGACATTTTGGTCTGACAAATTAGAAACATAATAAATGTGACAAATGAGAGGAGACCATTCAGTCCATCACGCCTATTTGTTTAGCTATTACAGAATCTCATCCAGATACTTCTTAGAAGTGGAAGGAAAAATAATTTAGTATTAGTATTTTCCATGCTTTAAAATTTGAAGTTCACGAGTAGTCACCCATCCAATCTCTAAAGGATCATGAAGACCCTCAGCAGCAATGGGTTTAAGGGGCCAAGCTGCCTGAGACACAAGTCTGTCATGGACTCTCTCAAACTTGCAATCGACAGCAGCTGATTAATGGACAGACTTTGTTGGTTTCCATGTGTGGACATAAATCTGTCTTTATGTGTATTAATTCTTCATTTTGTAATTTGTAAAGGTGGATATTACACAGGCGGCATGATGGTGCAGTGGTAGTGCTGCTGCCTCGCAATAAGGAGACCTGAGTTTGCTTCCCAGGTCCTCCCTGCGTGGAGTTTGCAAGTTCTACCAGTGTCTGTGTGGGTTTCCTCCAGGTGTTCTGGTTTCCTCCCACAGCCCAAAGACATGCAGGTTAGGTAGGTACATGGACGATCCTAAATTGTCCCTAGTGTGTGCTTGGTGAGTGTGTGTGTGCCCTGTGGTGGGCTGGCGCCCTGCCCAGGGTTTGTTTCCTGCCTTGCACCCTGTGTTGGCTGGGATTGGCTCCAGCAGACCTCCGTGACCCTGTAGTTAGGATATAGCGGCTTGGATAATGGATGGATGGATATTATACTTGCATTTCACCTAAGAACACTTCACAGCACTTTGTGCCTGCACTCAGCTATACAAAAATAACGTGAACTAAAATGAGAGTCATGAAAACTGTGATGGCTCCCCTGCGTGAACTTCAAAGGGGAGTCAGAGAGCCTGAACATCCCAGCCATCGTTAAACGCCCACCATTTCTTCAGAGCACTGACACTGAGCAAACAATTCACTTCATCCATTTTCTTGTGGGAGTTTCATGGTCATTGGGGGCTGCATTCTGTCTTACTGGGTTCATACACACACTCCCACAGGCACCCATCACTCATGGCAGTTCACCCAATGCTTGCACCTTGAAAGTGTGGGAGAACAGGCTGTGCACTGAACGGCACTGAGAGGCCGCGTCCCTCCAAGTACACTTGCTAGTGGAAAAAATTAATGGACAGTACCTTCGACTTTGGCTTCTTCACATGTTCCTCTTCTATAGGGAGGAGAAAGAATAAACAGATATTAAAATAATGCTCAGATTTAAAGCAGTCAAGACATTCCAATGGCAACATTTCAGAATTTACAATTATTTACACCTTCTTCCATTTAGTTACAAGCACCCACCCTGCTATGGACTGAAAGGTGCTAAATGTGATGCTGGCCATTATAACTCCTGTAGTAAGATTTGGATGAAACAGCACATTATAATAACCATCTGCAAGAGGGGAGTCAAACTGCAGCACTGGTAGGACACCGTGGCTGCAGGTTTTCATTCCAGTCATTTTTTTCAGTTAGTAATGCTAATGGAGCTCAGTTCTTTTGCTTTAATTTGAATCAATGTGCGTATTTTCAGAATCTTTAACCATTAGCCCAAAAAGAATGAGATGAAAAGTGAGCAGATGACCAGAAACTTTGTGTCTGCCTTACAACATCCAATCATCCATCCATTATCCAACCCACTATATCCTAACTACAGGGTCACGGGGGTCTGCTGGGGCCAATCCCAGCAAACACAGGGCACAAGGCAGGAAACAAACCCCAGGCAGGGCGCCAGCCCACCTCAAGGCATGCACACACGCACACACACCAAGTACACACTTGGGACAGTTTAGGACCACCAATACACCTAACCTGCATGTCTTTGGACTGTGGGTTGAAACCGGAGCACCCGGAGGAAACCCACACAGATACAGGGAGAGAACATGCAAACTCCACGCAGGGAGGACCCGAGAAGTGAACCTGGGTACCCTTACTGTGAGGCAGCAGCGCTACCACTGCGCCACTGTGCTGCCCCCTTACAACATCTGTTGCAATAAAATATTTGCAAAAAAAAAAAGTGATAAGCTGAGAAATACTCAGCCGTTCTTGACCTCGTAACTATACGGTGCTGGCAGGAAACATACAAAAAAATCAATGGCGTTAGAAGAGACTGGGGTGGCAGAATGAGAGCACTAAGAGGCCATAGAATTAAATAAAGTGTAAGTTTAACAAAAATAACTTGTCAAATGAACAAAGCAAAAATCGGAGTATGAGACCACTAAGTTAGCCGGTCATCTGCTGGTAAGCTTCACATCTGTTTATTTATAGGTTAAAAAAAAAAGAGCTTTGAACGTCAAAGGCAGAAGAAGTCTGTTTAATTAGCAGCAGTGATTGGGTAATAATTAAGAAAGTGGCCGATGTGGAAACCTGCCGCCACTGTGGACCTCCACCCTGATTTAAACTGTGGATTTTGGTCCCGTTTTAGAGCACCTCAAAGGAATTTCTCATACATGGAACTCACAAAAGGTTCAAGTCATGAAAGGCTCAGGAATTTGTTCCATTATGGATTTTTGCAAGAGGTGCTTGAAACGTTAAAATGGCCACCGTTATCAAATGCCATCTTCCTCGAACCCCTTAGAAGTTTTGAAATAAACCCTGGGTTCTTTGAGAAAAATCTGTGCAAGGATTTATAAATGATATTCAAATGTGAATTTCAATAACTGCTTACATTTAAAAAAAAAAAACAAGAATAAAAAAAACTCCAGAAACTGCTTGCATGTTTTTATATTCTAATAAATGGTTAAGTTTTTTTACTTTTAAATGTTTTCTAATTACAAACTCTACTGACTGCTTTAGTTTTTTATTTTAATTGATTTTCAAATATGAACTCCAATAATTTTTTCTTTAAAAACATTTCCAAATATAAGTCCAATAATTGCTTACTATTTTTTTAAAACTAATTCCATGTATGAACTTTAATCAATTCTTGTTTCTTTCTTTTAAACAATTTCAAAATATGAACTCCAGTACGTGCTTACAAACTCCAATAACTGCTTATTTTCTTTTTTAATTATTTCCATATATGCTTATGCTTTTTTAAAAAACATTTCCAAATATGAACTCCAGTAACTGCTTTTTTCTTTTAAACAATTTCCAAATATAAACTTAAATAAGTGGTTACTGTTTTTGAATTATTTCCATATATTTTTCTTTTAAAAAGTTCACAAATATGAACTCCAATAAGAGCTTACTTTTTTAAATAAACAATTTCAAAATATGAACTCCAATAACTGCTCATGTTTTACTTTTAAACAATTTCTAAATATGAACTCCATTAAAATGCTTCCTTTTTTATTTTTTTAACAATTTCCATATATGCACTCCAAATGTTGGTTGCAGTTTCTTTTTGCTTGCTTGCATCATCCTGCATTAACTTCTAACTCTTGTCCTTTTCAAAATAAGATCAAATGAAGCTGTGAAGACCCCTAATGCCCTGCTCTGCACCACCCCAGTTGGTCATTCACTTCCAGGTGTCTCTGGTTCTCTGTGTCAAGAAAGCCCTTCCTAGCATGTGTGTGTTTCTCTTATTCTTCCTCTCAAATGCAGTGTAAAATGTTTGATGGTGACCATCACATTACATGAGCTGTGAATACGACTGATTGATACTTTGACCATCTCCACTTCCAAGACCCTTAGGAGAGGCAGGGGGCCAAAGGGTTTAATAGCCTTTTACTTCTAGCAATAACTTTTTTTGCTCTCCTTCAGTAACTGGTGCTCTCGGTTGCCCTGACAAGAAGAGCAAATCATCAAAAGCAGACTGTAATAAGACCCCCGCCCCTTCACCCCATCTTTTAGCACCTGAACCTCAGCAATCTTAGCGTCACCATTGACCACAGAATAGGCTTGCAGAGAACAGAGAAGCGGCTACCAACCTGCTGCCATGCTGCTCCTTGGTGCAGACAGTCCTTTCTGCCCAGTGTCTCCCAGAGAGAAGACAGAGTGGATCTGGGATGTTATCTTTAAAGCTGGACTTGATCCCTGCGCAATCTTTTTGGTGATAAGGGCTTGACTGAGAAGGGCGCTGCCGTTTTTTTATGGCATCGAGTGCAAGAAGCAGTGAAATGACAGGCACTAAGATTTCAGAAGTTTCTCTAGCAAATATGCTGTGCAGCAGAACAAGTGCAAACAGTGTTGATGCTCGCCCACAAAACGTCTTTTCCAGAACTGGTCTATTTAAACAAGTACAGGCTGCTTATTTCCATCAGTGAAGGTTCACGCTTGTGGGTGGGTTTAGGGCTGATAGGAGTGTAAAATGTTTGTTTTACTGATGGAGATGGAAGCTCCCCTTACTAACACACTGCACTGCAGCATTAGAACAAGCACTGATGAATTGGTTAAGCTGGTCATTAAACGAACAACCTGTGGCGTACACCAGGGAGCTCAAAGATGGGCGGGCTGTCATTGCTATTGTCCCTACAGCATTCTGAGAGGGCCTCTGTCTCCAGTGCCACACATCAGCCAAGCAATCCTTGTTAACCATGAATTGAGCTTCTGCAGGCTAAATTCAGTAGAAATCCAGAACACAATATTGATGTTCACCGACAGACTACAATGAGTTAAAAAGGCCATGTCGTGCAGCATGACTGTGTGGTTATGACAGCAGGCCTGGGATCCATGTCCAGCTTAGCCAGTCAGCTCCTGCACATCGATGCCCACTGTAATCTAAAAATGAATGTCTGCGTCAAGGTGATAACCTGCCTGCGAGATTTTGGCATGTCTGGCCTGGAATGGTGCGCAGCCATCTCTGTGATTACTGAAAACTTAACAGAGCAAGATGGCCTTGGCAGCTCAGCCAGATGACAACAAGAAGATCATGGCTAAGTCTACACAGAAGACAGGAGAGGTTTAACAGTTTCAGGGCGGATGTCAACTTTTGTTGAAATTCTGGGGTAGGGGATGGTTATCAGCTGTAAACTTCGGCAGAACTCACCGTTACGATTTAGTTCGACTCTCTTTGCTAGAAGGAAAGTTAGCCTTTCCATTCCTTGTGCATGCATGAGTAGCGAAGAGAAGCCAACCTTTACAAAGAACATCAACATCTGATGGGAGACCAAAGCGAATGCTCAAAGCAAAATACTCTGTGAATGACGTTTTACATGAATTGGACTCTGACTTGTCGGACTCCGATTTTGATGCAAGTGACCTGGAGACGGAGATCGAAAACAAAGGTGAGGTACCAGCATCAGGTGATCGGTCCCCAGCTGATCATAGCGCTGAACACATTTTTGTAGCTGATGCACCTACAGCAACGTTCATCTGGGAGGACCACCACTTGCGATGACAAGAGGTACAAACCAGATTGTGTCACACAGCGAGTGCAACCACGTGAAAACAGCCAGGCAGTTGGCCAACCGTGCATTCCTGCTGGCCATCGAGCTTCCCCTGTGCAGGCACTGCTGCTATAGACTCCAAACAGGTGCCAACAGTAGCCACAGCACGCAGCAACAGACATTTTATGTTGATTTATATGTAAAGCCATTGCTCTGTGTGTCTTTTCAGAAAATCGAGCTTTGTTAATTTAGGGATTTTGAAATGCCAGCCCTGCAGTGAACTCCTTCCAGGGTTGGGATACACTCATTAGTCTGAAAATGGTTGGATATCAATACGTAACCGTCTGTGCAAACACAGTGCTGCTTTTGGATGGCTTTCCAAATAAATGTTGACATGGCGGATTACTGGAACAAAGACTCACTTCAGAGACTCGCGCCAAGTGACTCTGCGTCTGCCGGAGTACATTTGCTGTGTGTTTGTGAACGGCGTAGACCTGTAATTGCTTAGCATCTGACATAACCACCCAGCTACTCCATTTTTGATAACTGTAATCTAATCCTTATTAGTTTGAAGTGTATAAAAGAGCAGGGCCTTCTGTCTGTATTGTGACGTGTACAGGGGTACAGTGCAAACCTCATTTGGAAATCTGACCAATGTGCAATGTGCCGCCACTCTCCAGAGCCATGACAGGATGAATTACAATACAGAACTTCATTTAATAGTAAACAGAAACCAGCTTACTCCTCACCCCTGTTCACTTGTGCTCTCGGTTCCTAAGTGATGTCACAAGAATGACACAAAGACATTGTAAAGGTTTGGGGCAGCCACCTGTATAATGTGCCTTGGCTGCAAAAATGTTAATTGCGAGATGTTCACAAGACTGAGCCCAAAACAGAACTTGTGATGTGGAGGCAAGATGGTGGCTTTAAAGGCCAGTGTAGGAAGTGATGTCATCGGGGCCAGAACCGGAAGTGACGTCTTCAGGACTGGAGGTGACGTCATCGGTGGCGCCGGAAGTGAAGTCATTGGTGGTAATGTAACTGGAGGTGACATCATCAGAGATGCTGGAAACCATGAGGAATTTCCCAAGAATTGTCTACACGGGATTGAGAAAGGCAGTTAGTGCACCTCGCCTCCCCCTGGTCTGGCGTGGAATTACTATTACTCAGTCCCTTTAGCTGTCTCCTACTCGCACGTGTGTGACATGACCTTCACTCACTCCTTCACCACCTACGGCTCAAGTGTGCTGAGAGTACTGGCACAAAAATGGCTGCCGTCACAATATCCAGGTTAATGCTACACCTTAGTGGTGCTTGATGTGGCTCCCCATTCACTATGAAAAGCACTTTAAGGAGTGAGAAAAGTGCTATAGAAATGGAAAGAATTACAGTGGAACCTCGGGTCATGACCATAATTCGTTCCAAAACTCTGGTCGTAACCCAAGTTGGTCGTGACCTGAAGTAATTTCCCCCATAGGATTGTATGTAAATACAATTAATCCGTTCTAGACCATACGAACTGTATGTAAATATATTTTCTTTAAAGATTTTTAAACACAAAAATAGTTAATTATACCATAGAATGCACTGTGTAATAGTAAACTAAATATACAAACATTGAATAACACTGAGACAAACATCTAGGCTCCCTGCTCAGCTTCAGCTCTCAGCTGCACTCAAGCCTGCACTTTACTCACTCTCTCTCTCCTGCATCGGCTTTCTCCTCCTGCTTCCTGCCTTCTCCTGCAACCTCTCGTTCTTTCCTGTTCTCTTCTTTTTCCCTTTAGCCGGCATGTACGAACCGGAAGGGAAATGGCTTGTTCGTCATCCGAGTGTGTGGTCGTGAACAGATGCAAAAGTTTGGTGAACTTTTTGGTCGTAACCTGATTTGTACGTATTCAGAGACATTCATGAACAGAGGTACTACTGTATTATTATTAACCTTGTGCCAACAATAGCGTATATTGAGCATTGTCCTACACCGGGCTAACGTTTATACCGCACAGACGTGACTGCTGATTTGAATGAAAGGCCAGCAGTCAGGGCGCTCGCAGAAGTCATCAGGATTTTAGAGATGTCTGTACATCCACACAACTCCTTAAACAGAAGTTGCGGAGGCCAAAATGTGTTACTGCACACAAAACAACATGAAACCTGGACATGACGGTACAAACTGCCCAATAAGCTCCGTATGCTAACAGGGGATGCTGTCTCGGCTATCTTCAGACGTCAGTATCACAAAACACTTGAGAGAATTCACCAGCTTGCTTCCTCACTGGCAGGAAGTGTTGGCGGTCCTGTTCCATGGACTGGTGTGGGGGGCTCAGGATGGTTTGTGAACAAATGTATTGTCTTTGTTAACGGCACTATTAGTAACGTGTGAATTTTTGAGATGTCAAATGAAGTCTTTGAAAAAGCCATCCTGTGCTGGTTTCAAAAAGGAGTGGAGACACCTCCTGAACTGCTTAATACCGTACACTGAATGAAGAACTTAAGCAGAGGTGGGCCGCACTACATATTTTTGGCATGTGACTCCATGGCGGGGGCAAATCATTGCTTTAGGAAAGTGAATTGAACTAAAAGTGACTTATGCTCAACTGTGTAATGGTCTTATGTTGCTGGCCCATTGAATGAGAGCTTCTGTGTTAAGAAAATTTTGCAGACTTTATTAATGAGTTCATAGCAATGAATGTTCTGAGGTGCAGTATGATGGGCCTGTTATTTACTATATTTGTTTAACATGATGTTAATAGGAGATTTGCTGCATTTAAACTGAAGCTTTATAAAATATGCACCGCATATCTTGTCTGCTTGGATTACAATGTAGAAAAAAAACATACATGGTGGTAATGTTTTCATTTGGGTTGAACTGTTACATAATTTGTGTTTGTGATGTTATGGTTCTGATCATTGGCCAATATGCTGTGAGGCTGAAGCTGGCTGTCCCTGGGCCCTGCTGTTGATGGGACTCACTACATTTTGGCTTACAGTTTTTGCATATATTTCAGATTGCCGCGAGTCTGAACTCTTAACAATTTGGAATGACACCAGATGCGTTAACATTCAAGGAAAAATCCGCTGTGACAACCCCGAGTACGTTGCTCACATAAAGTCTCATCTTACTCAGTGGGGAGAACCCAAATCAACCTCTCTTAACTCATTTGGAAAGTGAGGTCTTATATTATCTTAAATTCAGCTGGTTCCAGATTTTAGTTGTCATCATAAGGTCAAGCTCATAGGACTTAACATGACAATACAATATGCGGCACTTTCTTGATGTCTTGAATGGGAATGGGGTAATCTCAGGTGGGGAACCCTGATTCACTGATGTTTTGCTGATAGGCTCACGACACACACCTCCATAAGGCTCAACAGTGACACCTGGTATCCTGGGTGTGCACCCCACCATTTATCCCCCCTTACTTGTCATTTTGCAGCCTAGTTGGGGCCCTTTCTTTGCAGCCAAATCCAGTTGCTGCTTTGTTTGGCAGCTTCTGATAGCAACTTGATGACTTGTCGGAAGGCCTGCCTTCATACTCCCATCTCCCTCATAAGCCTGTGTTGACATGGCTAGCATCCCCTCTACACCCTACTTCTACCAGGAGCACCTGGGTATAGGTGCTGCCTTGGCGGCTATGTCTACATACCTAAGAATTTAGTGTTCATATTCTTCATCAATTTCTGCCCCCATGGCACAGTTAACTCCATGATAAACAAGGACTAACTGCGAGGTTTACCACACGATCAGGTCCAGCCTAAGACTGGATAATTTCTGGAGGAAAAATGAACTCTTGATTTAGATCAATCTGCACCTTCCAGTCATGGGCAGTCCCCAGGTTCCTTTCTTGTAGACGGTTTCACTGGAGGTTGTCCTGCTCTTACGAAGGCGTTTGCATTGGGGGTGGGAGGGCACTGGTGGTAGATCTCCTTTCTTCCAGGGTAATTGCCAGTTGTTGTAAAACCCTTTATGTGCCTCCAAGTATAGTGGCTGGGGTTTGGCAGAGAGAAAATGATGGATCTTCACCAACACATTGGTGTAGGTTCAAGGGTGTGGGAAGGATATCATGGGTGGCTCTGATGAAGAAACTGATTTAGCTTCCTTCCATTTCCCACAGATCCTTCCAGGTGAGCTCCCAGCTAGTCCACAGGCCCTGCTTGGACTGTGAGACTCCCCTTGCATGTCTCTCTGACTCCTCTTGATGCCAGACCTCAGTAACCACCTGCTTTCTTATCTGGATAGATGTTGCTCTACGCCATGTAGGTTGACTTGCCAGTAACCCTAATGCTCCCTTGTTGCACATGTAACATGATGTCCTAATGCCTGACAGCAGATATTGCTAACTGTACAGTGTCAGACAGAATCCATTTCCTCCCTGTTGCCTGTCTAGGAGCAGCCACTCATATTGTAGCATCTTGAGACTCCATCAGAGTCATGTCCAGCATTACTTTGGTGCATTTGTACACCTTCATGAGGCTTGAGACAGGCAGCTCCATGTCCATAACAAGCTGATGGTGCAGGAGACCTAGCCACTTCTTAATGAATAAACTGACTGTCATCTGCAGCTTCTCAAGTTTGGAGATGAGGATTTCATTGACCATTAAGAGGCCACATCAGACGGGGGAGCAATCCAAACTAACAACACCACAATTTCAACCTGCCAGGAAGAGAGGTCTTGTTTGTACTAGCAAGGCCTTTGATTTTTTTTTCATTTAGTTGGCCACTCTGGTGTGAGTCTTTGAGACCACTGCTTCATTGTACCACTGCCCTAGGCTCTTGACTGGCATCTCCAACACCATCAGAATTGGGGTCTCAGCGTTGTGAAATCTCTGGTCCACAATTTTCCCTCCGACGCCAGATATACTATAGTCCTGGATTTGCTGGGTTTCAACTTCAACCTAGACCATGTTATGCTGGCATGCAGCTTTTTCAGCAAATGGTTGGTACATGTAACAGTTAATATCAAGGTGGTGATGTTATCCATGTACACAAGAATGGGAGGTAATTGCTGTCCATACTGCAAATGCTCTCCTCAATAACCCATTTTGAGGCTTGGATGATCACTTCCATTGGCATGGTGAAAGCTAGTGGGGGGAGTGCACCCTGCCATTATTCTCACTTCCAATCGCTGCCATGATGTTGTGTACTCTGTGGTTGTAACACAGAATTGCAAATCTTGGAAACAGTTACTGACCATTAAAAGAAGTCAAAGGCTGTCCAGAGGAGAGAATGGGGGACTAAACCAAACACATTTGCTCGGTCCAGGAATGAGACTTGTAGCTCTCTTTCCTTCCCTTCTTGCAGACTGGAGTGGATGCCATTTCCTGCTTATGTGTTCTAAGCATCCCAAGACGCCTGATATGCCAGCTTTCTGTACCGCTTATTGGGTCTTTGCTCAACTTGTGCTACCCATCTAGGACAGGCTGAAATCTAAGTAATCAATGTACACCTCAGCAGCGTTAAAGCTTGTGATGTGCCATCTGTTGAAATGATAAATGCAATGCATTTCATTTCTAAAAATGTTTGTGATGCGCTATGTTTTGGAACGATGGGGACATAGCAACCAGAAAGACACAAAGACACTTGTCCTTTTATTAATGTAGTCTAGCTGTGATACTCTTCAAAGATGGGTTGAAATCAAGTATCAACATAGACCTCAGTATTAATGTAGGATGGGAACCACACAGTACATATGTCTCTGTTATATGCCATTTAGTATGGGATTTGAAAAAGCAGTGTTAATGTTTGTGGTGTACCAGCTGTTGGAATAGCAAATGAAACAAATTTATTACTAAACATGCTTGTTATGTGTCCTCTGTTGGAATGACAAATGCAATGCATTTCATTAATAAAAAAAAAATGTGGGGCAGGGCAGGCACAAGAGCCACCATTCTGCTACCCTGAGTGTATTTTGAACTGAAAAATGTGTTACTGTGTGTGTTCTGTTCTCTTAAATGAAATAATAAAAGTAAATTCCATAAGTTCTAATAAGAAGGTTGAGGGAAAAAAACCCAATGAGGACTTGAAGAGCACAATTGGTGTGTCAGTACTGCCAGTCTTGTGCTCATTCAGCAGCAGGGCACCTAGCAATTGATTATAGCTGATCCTTATGTTATTATAAAGACTGAGAATCGGTTCTGAATGGGGAAATATGTGGAGTATGGCTACACTGTACACAAGATGTAAACAGTTAAGATTTACCTTTGGTACCAGGAAGGGATGTTTGCTGCAAGAGTAGTCCACTTTTGTACTTGAGTGTGCTTTGAGAATATTTCTTCTTTACACGAGTATTACACTTTCTATCTACTCTCACTTCACTACATTTAAAAATGCATTTGTCTATATTTACTCTTACTGGACTCATTCACTGCTGCAATATTAACCCAGAAAACAAAAAGTCTACGCAATACGTCCAATGATTTGCTCGATCAATTATCTAAAATACATGATTCCCCCAATTTTGGAAAGTTTGTGAATCTTGGATGATTTTGAGATGTCACTAAGACCTGGTCATCTAAACGGTCATCCAAGTAAACCCGTTGTGCTGTGTAAAAGAGCACAAATAGTTTTTAAGGAAAGAAGATGAGGTTTAAAGACCGGGAGATCAAAAGATCAGCAACCAAAACAAAAAGGCGAGACAAAGTCGAAAAAATGAAAGCAAAGCTTTACAACCAGAAAGATCATAAGAAAAATAGGTTTGGCAAAGGTTTTGATTTGAATCTGTGAACTCGGATGAGGAAATGACCTCGAATGTTATCTTTTATCCCAACACTCTGTAAATGGCAGTTCACGACCTCGGAGGATACACCCCCAATGATGCAGGTGCTGCCCCGACAACAGAAGCGCAAAATAAACAATGAGTCAGTTAAAATGGCCGATATAATATTGTAACACTAAACAACGAATGTGAGAAACTAATGTAACCACTAGAATCCTTGAGGTGGAAATCACCAAATTTGAGTGATAACTCACACAAAAGGAGTCAGGAAAAATGTAACTGTAAAGTAAAATAAATTCTCAACATCAGCCGATACACTGGGACAGGGTGAGATCTTGAAGACGACATTAGTTATTTCTACAGCTGAGCAGGGCATGTTTGTAAATTCACATTCTGTGGTTTACTCACCCGTTGTGTCTTCCCACATTATCCTGGACATTACAGCTCCCAAACAGATTTTGAACTCTTTGAAGAAGACTAAAGTGCTTAATGTCACTGCTTTAGGTTCTACTTACTGGGCTCATACCTTAGCAAATATAATACAACTCACATTCAATTTATAAGAACTTCAAAAAGTTGTAAGAAAATTTAAAACATTTACTTTTAATTTTGACACTTAAATATACTTAATTTCAGATATTTTAAAACCTTTACTTGAGTACAGGTAGTCAATTCTGAGTTTGATTACTTGGCCTACACTCTTTTCTGTGTTGCTTTAAGCAAATAACCATTCTATGGAATTTAAAATCTTTCTGAGTACTTGACTTAATCCACATGTACACACATCCATACAAGCACAGAATTTCTAGGGGGTTGATCGCATGGAACTTGAGCAACACCTTCTGATGAAATCAAATATTTTCCCATCTTAAAGAGATACATTAATAATGAATTAAATATGCAAATGCAGCATTTTTCTTTCATATCATTGAGAGGAGGAGGTTAAAGTAACAGAACTTATCTAAGCTGCTGAGATAGAAAAGCTCAAGAGAAAATGAATAAGCATTTTCTCCTTATTAGTAAAACACCTCTGTTCAAAAAAATGTAGTCATGTGCCTTTAAATATTTATAACATCTCTTTTATAAAAAAAAATCTTGGGAGCGAGACGAGACGTGATCTTCTCGGAAGACAATTTGATGTCCTGCGATACAAGGCAGTGAGACAACCTTTAAAACAAGTTTACGAACAACACCTAACCTAGCTGTTGTTGGAATGCTTTTGGTAGACGCACTTCATGAGCTCCCAGCTCTTAAAACAACAGCAAGTGACAAGCAGAACACGCAGCTCACCAGCAGATGATCTGGCCACTTCTCCTTAGCGTGCATTCAGCGATCCAAATCAACCCTTCACAACGCGAGTGGCAGAGACGTGAAGTGGCAAAAGGACAGCTGCTATGCAGGCTTTTAAAT
Organism: Polypterus senegalus; assembly: GCF_016835505.1. Lineage (NCBI taxonomy): Eukaryota > Metazoa > Chordata > Cladistia > Polypteriformes > Polypteridae > Polypterus > Polypterus senegalus. Next base: position 130,322,375 of record NC_053155.1, read on the forward strand.
GATTGAGAAGCAGAATATGCAGCACGACAATCAGAATATGCAGCGCGCCAGCAGCCGCAGCAACAAGCCAGCAGGTGATCCAACTGCTCCTCCTCAGTGTTCGTTCTGCTGCCGCCCACCCCCCACCCCCTGAAACGACAGCAGCATTAAACGATCTGCGAGAAAGAGATTTAACCATGCCTGGGGCCGGAAATAAAGGACAAGTATTGTTTTTACAAAAGTTTTAAAGTAAAAGTGACAATAATGTATATGTAACAATTCCCATGAAAATAGCAATCTCTTTAAATTGTAAATCTGGTAAACCAAACGCAGGGGTGGGTGAGCGAAGCGAGCATGGGGCGGAGCCCGCTAGTTTTTTTATAAAAAATTAAGAAACTAGTGTGTTAAGTCCAGCCTTCTAAGAGATAAAAAGCAGATATTTTATCCTGTTATTTTCCACACACCATACTCTGTTTGGAAACCTTCATGAGCATTGCACTCTCCATCCCAAATTTCATTATCTGTCATTTTACTACAGTTCATCCCACTGTTGCTACCAAAATGTTGTGCTGCTGAGAGGGGGGGACATCTGAATAAAGAGGGTCTCTGAATGAACCTTTCACATACCTGAGCCACATGAGTATTCCTTCACTCAGTACAGACTGGATGCTTCAAATGGGTTTTGAAAGTTCAGACAATTAGTCCTTACTAAAGGTTATTCTTCACAGAACGCCTACAATGAAAGTTCTTATTGAAATATGAAAATATTATCAGCCATTTGTTTTTGGCCCAAGGAAGTCTAGATTACATGTCCTTACTGTATGCATGCCCCCAACTCATTCTTCCAACTCTTTACACACTTCTGTCCATCACATGTGTACTGTTGAGATGTCATTGCTGTTCATGATAATACTAAAGCATAAAGGAAGATCCAGATGGAGACAAATGAAGACTGAGAAATTCAAAATGGCAATTGTTAAACTAGGGATGGACAGAAACATAATCTCTGAATATGTGGCAGATGTCCTGGAAGAGAGCTGGATGAAATCAGAAGTATTTGTCTGAGCAGACAAGCCCCTCAGGTGGTCTACTGCTAAAACAGGAAGCCCTGAAGTTGCTTCAAGAGCCTAACCCCCATTATACAAATGTTTGAAAGTCAAGTTTCTCCAAGGTTCTTTACATGTCATTGTGGACGAGCAGTCTCAAGGTCTTGTAGCTATCAATAAACTAAAAATGATTTTGGGGAGAGATTAAAACAGGGTTTTGTGGCCCAAACCTTGCCCTTCTTAAGTGTTTTCGAGTCCCAATCCTTAATGATCATCAGAATGGGGAAGGCCCTTGCTTGGAGATTCACAGACAATTTGCCTTGTAGAATCACTGCTGATCCTTAGGGTGGCGTCTTTATTGGCGAATCACCATTGATCATCAGAGTAGTTGGAATTAGAGAAGATTGTCAGAGCAATGTCAATTACTTACTCAACCCACCCTCAAACCATTCACATTAAATACAATGTCTTAAATACAGTGTCTCAAGACCCAATAATGGCAACCCATAACCCAAATGGACCCACTGTTTAAGAAACCCTGGATTTGGCCAAAGCTGGGGTTTAAGAGGATGCCATCATCTGCAAATGACAGGGATAAGGCCTTCAATTCACAAACCAGGCACACTTCAAACCTTGGCTAATACTGTGAAATACAGTGCATCTGGAAAGTATTCACAGCGCAGCACTTTTTCCACATTTTGTTATGTTACAGCCTTATTCCAAAATGGATTAAATTCATTTTTTTCCCTCAGAATTCTACACACAACTCCCCATAATGACAACATAAAAAACGTTTACTTGAGATTTTTGCAAATTTATTAAAAATAAAAAAACTGAGACAGCAAATGTACATAAGTATTCACAGCCTTTGCCACAAAGCTCAAAATTGAGCTCAGGTGCATCCTGTTTCCCCTGATCATCCTTGAGATGTTTCTGCAGCTTAATTGGAGTCCACCTGTGGTAAATTCAGTTGATTGGACATGATTTGGAAAGGCACACACCTGTCTAAATAAGGTCCCAGAGTTGACAGTTCATGTCAGAGCTCAAACCAAGCATGAAGTCAAAGGAATTGTCTGTAGACCTCCGAGACAGGATTGTCTCGAGGCACAAATCTGAGGAAGGTTACAGAAAAATTTCTGCTGCTTTGAAGGTCCCAATGAGCACAGTGGCCTCCATCATCCGTAAGTGGAAGAAGTTCGAAACCACCAGGACTCTTCCTAGAGCTGGCCGCCATCTAAACTGAGCAATCGGGGAGAAGGGCCTTAGTCAGGGAGGTAACCAAGAACCGATGGTCACTCTGTCAGAGCTCCAGAGGTCCTCTGTGGAGAGAGGAGAACCTTCCAGAAGGACAACCATCTCTGCAGCAATCTACCAATCAGGCCTATATGGTAGAGTGGCCAGATGGCAGCCACTCCTTAGTAAAAGGCACATGGCACCCCGCCTGGAGTTTGCCAAAAGGCACCTGAAGGACTCTCAGACCATGAGAAACAAAATTCTCTGGTCTGATGAGACAAAGATTGAACTCTCTGGTGTGAATGCCAGGCGTCACGTTTGGAGGAAACCAGGCACCGCTCATCACCAGGCCAATACCATCCCTACAGTGAAGCATGGTGGTGGCAGCATCATGCTGTGGGGATATTTGTCAGCGGCAGGAACTGGGAGACTAGACAGGATAAAGGGAAAGATGACTGCAGCAATGTACAGAGACATCCTGGATGAAAACCTGCTCCAGAGCGCTCTTGACCTCAGACTGGGGCGACGGTTCATCTTTCAGCAGGACAACGACCCTAAGCACACAGCCAAGATATCAAAGGAGTGGCTTCAGGACAACTCTGTGAATGTCCTTGAGTGGCCCAGCCAGAGCCCAGACTTGAATCTGATTGAACATCTCTGGAGAGATCTTAAAATGGCTGTGCATCGACGCTTCCCATTCAACCTGATGGAGCTTGAGAGGTGCTGCAAAGAGGAATGGGCGAAACTGGCCAAGGATAGGTGTGCCAAGCTTGTGGCATCATATTCTAAAAGACTTGAGGCTGTAATTGCTGCCAAAGGTGCATCGACAAAGTATTGAGCAAAGGCTGTGAATACTTATGTACATGTGATTTCTCAGTTTTTTATTTTTAATAAATTTGCAAAAACCTCAAGTAAACTTTTTCACGTTGTCATTATGAGGTGTTGTGTGTAGAATTCTGAGGAAAAAAATGAATTTAATCCATTTTGGAATAAGGCTGTAATATAACAAAATGTGGAAAAAGTGATGTGCTGTGAATACTTTCCGGATGCACTGTACATGTGATTTCTCAGTTTTTTTTATTTTTAATAAATTTGCAAAAACCTCAAGTAAACTTTTTTCACATTGTCATTATAGGGTGTTGTGTGTAGAATTCTGAGGAAAAAAATGAATTTAATCCATTTTGGAATAATGCTGTAACATAACAAAATGTGGAAAAAGTGATGTGGATGCACTGTATGATACATAGCAGTCATGAAGAAGAGAAGTGGCAGGTGACACTCTTAGTGACGTCCATCGCCCACACTGAATGGATTCAATTTAACAACCAGGGTATGAAATGCAGAGGCTGAGGTGAATCCCATACTCTTAATGACCGGGCACAGAAACAGGAGTAAGAAGAACATGAGGTAAGCTGATTTGTGTTTTCTTTTAATTAAAATGAAGTATCATTTCTCAAGACTCCAACTCACTGTGAGAGCTGAACAAGTCACTTAACCTACCTGTGTTCCACTTCTAAGGAATGATTACAAACATCCTTATGGAGTTTGACCCAGTATGTTGAGTTGGAAACAGGAACTATAAAACTCAAACAGTACAGTATCTGCACATAACACAACTACAATGTGGATGCTCACAGAAGCACTGACTCGGAATCGGCTATGTGTATGATGTCATACCTACTCTCTTGCTGTGATGCTGTATGAACGTTTGTTTGGGCCAACAAGAAGTATTCATTATTCTGAAAATATTTGTTACTTTGGTATTTACTTTTATTGAAATTTACTTTTACTGAGTTTAGTGTTCAATCGCGTAATGAGGCTAAAATATTACATTTGTTTAACTGAGCTAAAAACATTTGCATCATTGCAATGTCCTGGTGAAAACTTTCGTGATGTTCATCACTGATTGCATCAAGATGAATAAGGAACAGGTCCAAGCATGACTTCAGAAAATGAAGGGCAACAAGGTGCTGAAGATTTATGCTCTTATATGGTTAGAACATGTTGTCAGCCAGATGAATATATTTAATGATTGTGTCTGCTTTGTGAACTAACAAAAATGACTTCCTTAATCTTGGCATCAGTTAATCGAGGGAATATTTGTCTAAAGCATAAAATGTTTCACCTTTCTTCTTCATTACTTTAACAATTTTCTTTATCATTTTATATGAAGAGAAGGCATAAAATCTCTTTCTTGGATTGACAAGTGATTTATGTGCTACACTTTTCTGTCCCAGACCTAAAGGCTTATGGAGTGGACAAACCATCACATGTTTTAAACCTTCGTAATCCTAAACAGGGGACTGCAGCTAATCCCAGCAAGAACAGAGCACAAGGCAGGAACCATCCCAGGGACAGGGTACCAGACCACCGTCAAACCACTCACACACAAACTCACAAAATGCACAACCACTAGGGCAAATTTAGTGTCACCAAATCACCTAACCTGCATGTCTTTGGAAGTGAAAGGAAAAACATGCACACACCACTCCATGTAGGGATTATTGCAAGGCAGCTGCACTACCGCTGGGCCACTGTGCCACCAATGGTCACTTCTTTTATCATAAGGAGACTCTTTAGAATGGTTGCTTATTCACCAAACAGTACTTGTCTTATCTAAGTTGAATTACTAGCAGCAATGCCAATATTTACAGATCACCACATATATTTCAGTTGTAGTTATTGTACTGTATAGGTATACTTATAAGAGGATATCACAAAAATAGGCAATTGCAATAAAACAGTACCTAAAAGGAACAATTTAAATTCATTTTTGGAATCAGCAGATATGCGCAAGGGTGTTTAGGAGGCCAAATATTTGTTGCCCAGTGTAACCTTCTCAAACCTGGTCATTCCTCTGCTGTTCCAAATAAAAACCATAACATAGGATTTGTGAGGATGTAAAATAAATTAATCAGAATATAAAAGCTCCAACACAATGCTACAGACTAATTGAGTCTCTGATGCAATTTCCAGCTGTCAGTCCTGGTTATAATACACGGCAGGCACAAAGATCAGTCCACAATATACTTCATTACTTGAAATGTTTAAGAATTTCAATGAATAAATGGGTGGAAACATTTGAGAACGCAGCAACTTTTAATTTAAACAGATGCAGTAGGTAACAATTTACATACAGAATGTATCAGTTAAATAAATTTTAAAATATAAAATTATCGAATTTAAAAGAACAATAAAAGGATTTAAAATTCTGTTCACCAGTTTCAATGGTATGGTGTTGTTTTCCAATTACTTACTCCATCACTTTGGCAAAGGATGAATGTTATGTATACAGTGTATCAATCCCAAAAACAAAGGACAGACTGCCAGCTGAAGACACATATTGCACTCATTCAGAAACAAGAACGGACAACGGCTTTCACGACTACTTGTGCCTTGACTGTATCTATTTTTGTTACAGATATGTCTAAGACAATTAATGGCTCAAGCATTAAAATTCTTCTTAAAGAGATATTTTATAATAAGACCATTTTACATGTAGAAATCTAATATTTTCATTTACAGGAAGAGCTCTGAACTCAGCCATGAACAATACTTGAAGACCAATATACCTCGAGTGCAATGAATGTTCATGAATACATCCCCCAAAGTTTACTATTGTTTTTAAGAATAGACATTTATATAATACATTTGGATACATAGAAAAGTATGGACAAGATTTCTGACGTCCATTAATACAAAAGACTTGTTCCATATATTAGAACAAGTACATGCATTAAGTGTTCTTGCTTAAAATCCACATTCTGAAGTCTCCACAGGAAACACTACACAAGAACTCAATACAGTTACTGCTCAATAAGTAAAATATACAGTGTAGCATTCAAATAAAAAGCTTATTTCTACTAAATTCTTAAAATACCCTTTTATTCCTGCTGTACAATGCTTTTCAAAGTTTAAAAAAATCCATATTTAACATGATGTTACATTTAATTATGTACAGAACAATACAGATTTCAGCAAACTGGTATTAAAAAAAAATATGCATTAGGTCCTCTAAACAAGACACACAGAAAGAGCTGGCAAGGTGGAGGTCTGACTGCTTGGTAGTCTCACTCCCAAGGAATTGCTTGCACGTGCCCAATACTTAGCTTTGGAGAAAACCTGAGTGTGCAAACAACAAGTAAACAAAATAAAGAAATAATGAAAATGGCTCTAAATTCAAAGTTTTGTGTAACCTTTTTACACCACTGATGAGGAACTAGGTATCCCGTGGATAGTGGTGCTGGTTGGAGTTCCGCTGATTGCATTGAATATATGAAGGGAGTTGGGCATCACACTGCTCTTCATCCCATCTTCTGCTCCTGGAATCTTTGAATTCATAAAAAATGTTAAAACAACACATTACACACAGATATATTTTAAAAATATAAAAAAGCTGCATAATGGAAACTCTTTTAACAGCTGAACTATACACCTTATCGTTTTAAATGGGGCTAATGCCCCCATCCATTCCAAGATGACCCCTTTGAAACTTTTGGAGGTTCTAACATTTAGTTAATCGTTATGCTGTCAATAATGTCATGTGAATTGCCATGTCTTTTAAAAGCATTGTGGCAATCAAAGATAAGGAGGAATTATGTGGGTGGCCTACTGCCATTGTTTATACAGATACAAGTCATATAAAAAAGTAAATACACATAATTATATTGCAGCTTTAAAGATTTATTATTTCAGGACACACTAAACAACATGACCTCTTCACAAAGTTCTAAAATTATGTAATTCTAACTTCAGGTGAAAAGCAACAAATATGAGATTATACTGTCATTATTTACACATCAATAAACATGTTTATTGAAGCGATGTTTGCACTGTTTTGTGTATCTCACACACTCATACACCTTTATCGAAAGAGCATCCCTTCTCTGCGATGGAGCATTCGATCAGAAGAAAATATGAAGCTGGTTTTAAATTAAAAGTTGTTGAAGTGGCAAAAGTAATTGGTAACTGTGCTGCTGCAACAAAATTTGATGTGTCTAAGAAATTGATGCGAGATTGGAGGAGGCAAGAAGATGTTAAAAAAAAAAGCTTTGCATTTTTGAACAGACGTATAAGTCGGGGTCTGATTTTATGAACGATTTTTCGGGTTTCAAGACCCGACTCGTACGTGGTATATATGGTAGAATAACCTATCACTTTTTCTTTTTTCAACACAGGGTGGAAGGCTGATGTTCAATTTTACACTTTGCATGCATGAAAGTTCTGAACATGGCTGCTACAGCTCTGCAAGTTACAGCAATTTTAACTTTGTTACAAAGTAATCAAAAGTTTCGTTTATACCCTGCATCTTCTTATTACTACTTCGAAGGTTCTCAGTTGTGCTTGTGCTATCTCGTGCGATCTTGCGATGTCCACGGCTTTATTTAATGTTAGCTAAGACCCGGTACTTAAAAGTTTCTCTCGCACTTTCGCTGAGTTTGTGCCAAACACTAGTCTATCCCTGACTATCTCATCTTCATTTGCATAAGCATAGTCCTTCACCCGCGAATATTTAGCGGCAGCATGTCTATTGGATTGCTGCCGATGGACGGCCTTATATGGGCAGGCACTCAATTACGTGGGAGGCATGACGATGAGGGATGCAACTCCGGCTCACACGACAACCGAGCTGCAGGCTATGGCCGTATATATGTACATAAGTAGGTTCCAGTTATGACCGTTACACGTAGAATTTCGAAATGAAACCTGCCTAATTTTTGTAAGTAAGCTGAAAGGAATGAGCCTGCCAAATTTCAGCCTTCTACCTACACGGGAAGTTGGAGAATTAGTGATGAGTCAGTCAGTCAGTCAGTGAGGGCTTTGCCTTTTATTAGTATAGATGTTCGGCAAACAAGATGATCAGAGAATACAATATATTTGTTATAAAAAATACTTTGGCAAATTTGCCAGTCAACACTAGTTATTATGTAAAATGCTGTATCTGGGGAAAAAAACAAACATATTGCCAAAAGTCTATCATATCAACTGTCAAGCCTGGTGCAAAGGTGATAATTGGTGGTTTCTTTGTGTAAGTAAGACCTGGATATCTCACAATCACTGAGTGCACCACAAATTAATCAATATACCACCATATTTTAAAGTAAAATTGCAAAACAGCTAAAGACTACTTGAAATTGGACCATAAATATGGTGATAATCCTCAATAAATCCGAAGCAGAATAGCTGAAAAGGTAAAGAATCAAGGCGTGCGAACAACCAAATCAAAATTTACACAGAAGTCAATTTGAAATGCAGTGCCTGGAATTAAAGATGGCGGTATTTCATTGTAGGTCCTCAAACATCAATGAACTAAAACAGTGTTGTCAGAAAAAATGAGCCAGGATTCCTCCAATATGACATAAGAGATTGATGAATTCATACAGTGAACAATTACTTCAGGTAAGTTCTATTCTATTAACCTAAATGAATGTATACATTTAAATGCTTTCTTGTTTATTATGGAACCACAGAGTGGTGATGTGTTGCATGTTGGTCAGACATATAAGTAAAAATTTAATTGTTCTCTCTACATGTAACAATATGACTACTACCACTGGTACTTCAAATTATCATTCATTAAGGTGGTTGTCCATACTACTCAGTGGGGAGGTGTACTTACCTTTTCATACATAGGCTGTCTGATTTTATTTGATAAAGAAATAATGATGAAGTAAAATATTTCACTTATTGCTTTTCACCTGTGTTTAGTTATAAATAATTTTAGGACTCGGAATTGAAACAGGGTGAATTTACTTTTTATATTACTATACAGGCACATCTATACACACATATAAAGAGAGTGAGAGAGATAGAGGCAGGCCAACAAATGAAGTAAGATGCACTATATGTGCTGAACCAGGTTGGAATTAAATAACTTTGGGGTTCTCAAGCATAGGACAGGCTATGAGGAGGCTTATGACATTATTAAGACATTACATGACATTAAGATTATTTATGAAAGATTAGGGATTAACAAAGAAAAATAGCAAAACACTATGCAGGATAAACTAATTCCTTAATTAAGTACTCACAGTATGTACATGTCAAAAATAAATCAACACTATACATAAATACCTTCTGTATAAGGAAAGCAACCATAAAAAAAAACATTTTCTAAGATTTTATCAAAAAAACATGTATATTACCATCCAATCTGCATGTGACAGCAAGACAGAGAGAGAGAAAAAATATTAGTATGTGATGTCAACTTCACTGAATGTACATATTTTTAGAACTTCAACCTGTCAATTTATTCTGGACAATAATTTTTACTGTATGTACAGCTTGATAAAAATAATAGCAGAACTAGAGGAAACTATTAAGCTTTGGGAATAATAAGTTGCATTCAGTAAGGGCTGCTGATGAACATAATAAAGGAAAATGAATGTGATGTGGCAAAAATTGAAACTCCTAAAATACAAACAAATAAAAAACACAAATATTAAACAATAAAGTAATTTATGCTCCCATTCATTGTTTCATACAATTATTTGTTTGTTACGCTATACAAAATGATTAAGTATTTTGTTTTATTAAACAACAAAGGATGTTTTCAATTTAATATTTTTTTGAGTTAAGAAAATGCTGAAATACTTCTTCTTTATTAGCAATTGATGATCCAAAATGACCTCACCCTAGGCTGGGGCTAAGTACACTACTTAGGAAGTATTTTGATATTCCTGGCATAATTACATTAAATATCTGTTAATCAAATGTGGACTTTTAATTTATACTTTGACCTTCATACTGTGTGGAAAACAAAGAATTAAAAAAAACATAATTAGAACAAATGAAATCCTCACTTTCTTAAAGGGATGTAAATAATAGCAGTTTCTACAAATCAGCATAATTTTGGGCAGAGTGGTGGCTCTGAGGCTAAGGATCTGCGCTGGTATGCCAAAGGTTGCTGGTTCGAATCCCTGTTACTGCCAAAATCCTACTCTGCTGGGGCCTTAAGCAAGGCCCTTAACCTTCAATTGCTTCAGGGGCGCTGTACAATGGCTGATCTTGCGCCCTGACCCCAAGGGGTATGTGAAAACTAACAAAATTCCTAATACGAGAAATTGTATAAGGCGAAATAAAGAACAAAAAAAAAAAAAAATCAGTAGAAGGACATTTAATTAATGGGGAGAAAGGGGTTGTCAGAAACAAACATGAAAATACCAAGACAGTGCTTTACAGAAAGCCAATATGCTTCATAGACAGTGACAATATCTGCCCTCAACTGGCCCAGTTACACCTGTTTTGAAACACTTTAACTGTTCTGTAAATTAACAGCTTTAAACTGTTAAAAAGTGATCATGGTTTTAATCCTGTGTTAAATGAATGTGGCAAATAAATACCTAACTTAAAGGGTGAACACAAAAAAAATCAATCCATCCATCCATTATCCAACCCGCTATACCCTAACACAGGGTCACGGGAGTCTGCTGGATCCAATCCCAGCCAACACAGGGAGCAAGGCAGGAACAAATCCCGGGCAGGGCGTCAGCCCACAGCAGCACAATAAAACAGGAACTCAAAATTACAATAATTCACAATTTTGCTTTATTCAGTTCAAGATTGTGGGGTGCTGAAACCAATTCCAGCATCACTGGGTGAAAGTCAATACAAAGTTCTGGATATGACACCAATCCATTGTTGGGCCCATTCACAATCGCCCACAATCCCATTCAGAAAAGGTCAGTTTGACATAGCCAATCAACTTAAATGAGCTTATCTTTGGGAATGTGGGAGAAAACCTGGAACATTCAAAGGAAAACCAAATGAAAATAACTGATTAATGATGCTGTTGCCAGAGTTCCTAACAATGATGATTCCAAAAATGACAGCAAAGACAGATAAGTACTAGGATCAGAGCACAGTTAAAGAGCCACATTCATTCTGCAGTAGATCAAACCAATCAAAAATGACTAAAATGATTAACAGAAAAAAACAAATCTGAAATGTTAAGGAAAATGAAAAGGCATACATCATCCTGGAATAAAAAAGGAACCAAGAAAAAGAAGTTTGTAAACTGTGAAACTGATGGTGTTATCTACTTCAATTGTGGAGATATTCTCTATTATAGAGTACACACAAATATAGCATTGAGCATGCACACTTTAAAGCACTAAGGAAGATCAACCCCTGTAAGGCAGCTGGACCAGACAACATCCCTGGGCGGGCTCTCAAAGCATGTGCCAACGAGCTGGCTGATGTTCTCTACTCCATCTTCAACCTTTTCCTCAGTTAGCACATCGTTCTGTCCTGCTTTAAGATAACGATCATCGTCCCCCTTGCTAAAAAAAGCCCACCCACCTGCCTGAATGATTACATGCTGTTAGCATTCACTCCAATCATCATGAAGTGTTTTGAGAGAATGGTGCTGAGCCACATTCAGAGCAGCATACTAGACACTCTGGACATGAGGAAGGAGAGGAGACCTCACCGCCACTGTTCATCCAAGGGCTTCAGGTGGAAAGGGTGAGCAGTATTAAATACCTGGGCATCTACATCAGTGAGGACCTCACTTGGACTCTTAACACCACAAAACTTGTCAAGAGGACTCGGCAGCGACAGCACTTTCTGAGGAGGCTGAGGAAGTTTGGTTTGTCGACTAACATCCTCGGCAACGTTTACAGCTGCATTGTTGAGAGCATCTTGACTGGCTGCATCACCATGTGGTACGGCAACACTACTGCTATGGACTGCAAACGCCTGCAGTGAATGGTAAAGACTGCTGAGAAGATCACCAGGACCCCACTGCCCTTTCTGCAGAGCATCTACAACTGCAAAATCCGCAGGAGAACTGGCTCGATCCTTAAGGACCCCACCCAACCCCAACACGAACTGTTCACAATTCTACCCTCAGGCAGGAGGTATAGAAGTACGAAATGTAGGACTTCCAGGCTAAAGAACTCTTTCTTTCCTAATGCCATTAGACTCCCAATTAACTGACTGGAGTTTATAACCATGGGCCACCTCATTCTATCTACCTCACACAACTGTATTTGACTTGTCCATCACACACCTACCTGCACGATTACACTTTATACTTCTATTCTGTTTTTATACTTATGCTGTCTCTGTTACTTATTATCTATCTGCTACTTATTATTTATGTTTATCTTTATGCGTTGGTTTTGTCATTTGGTGTGGACAGCAAAGAAAGAATTTCACTGTACAGGGAAACATGTTTCGTTACTGTGCACATGACAGTAAACTTGAACTTGTGGAACATCCTGAAGGCTCAATTAGGTTAGCAATACTATCTAGAGCGGGGGTGGGTGGCGCACTCACATTAATACCATCTGCTTTTCTAGAAGCTTGCCAGCCAGGCCACAACTGGCCTAACTTCTGCTTCTGTCACAAAGCCCCACCCCTTCTAGGCTGGCAGTATAAAACCATTAAAGCCACCAGATGTCAGGGTTCTTTTGAGGAACATCCATTAAGGTGGGAGAATCAAACCCTTGCCTTTAATTTTTCTTCATTAAACAGGGTTATTAGCTGGTACCCCAATTCTTTTTACTTTCCTTTCTTTGTCTTTATACACACACACACACTTTTGATGTGTGAATAAAACTTCCAACATACCTGTTCATGCATAATTTCAGAAAGCTCTTTAACCATTTCCCTGTAATTGGCTTTCATTTCTTCCTGATATTCAAGCTGATCTTCTTTAATTAGCCGTTCATTTACTCCTAAGCCTTGACCACAAGCTTCCACGAACTGTCTGTAAATATGATTGTGAAAAACAAAAATCAGTGAGCAGCAACTAGATTTGCAAGAGTTCCCTGATTCCACAGGACTGTCTGTTCTCACCTAAATACTTCTTTGAGCTGTTTCACTTTGTTGTCAGCGTATCTCTTTGTGCTGCTGTCACTTAGGAAAACTCTTGCATATGCCAAAGGACCAGCATTGACCTAAATATGAAACACAGAAAAACTATTACATTTAGCAAACTCATCACACTTTACATATTCCAAAATATCAATAACTAGCAAAATACCCACGCTTCGCAGCAGAGAAGTAATGTGTTAAAGAAGTTATGAAAAAGAAAAGGAAACATTTTAAAAATAACGTAACATGATTGTCAATGTAATTGTTTTGTCACTGTTATGAGTGTTGCTGTCATCAAGGATTTGATTATCATTATTTCTTTCATTCAGGTTCGTATTTGGAGGATGTGTTGTGTTCAAGTTATACAGTATTCTGTGTTTATCAGCCATTGTAAAGATAACAGGTTTCATTCAACAAAGTTTTCACTACCAAATTGGGACTCGTGAATTTAAGATGTTTAACAGGCATTCACGGTATTTATCAATTACGTGGGATGCATGACGATGAGGGATGCAACTCCGCCTCACACGGCAACCGAGCTGCAGGCTATGGCCGTATATATGTACGTAAGTAGGTTCCAGTTATGACCGCTACACGTAGAATTTCGAAATGAAACCTGCTTAACTTGTGTAAGTAAGCTGTAAGGAATGAGCCTGCCAAATTTCAGCCTTCTACCTACACGGGAAGTTGGAGAATTAGTGATGAGTCAGTCAGTCAGTGAGTCAGTCAGTGAGGGCTTTGCCTTTTATTAGTATAGATACCCAAACTACAAAGGGTACTGTGAAACGTTTATGTTAAAGGATATTTTTAAAAGAAACAATTTATGTGATGCTTTTAAATTGTTGGTTAGGTGAATAAGAAAAATGCAAAAATAAAGGATTCTGATAATATTATAGTACCTGAAATAATGTTGAGCCTTAACTGAGTGAATACTGGACTGGATGATACAGACAGAATAAAGATTTGATATCTAGAAGACCATTTACTAGTGCAAAATAAATTATGTCATGTATTTTTGAAGATCGTATTGTTTACCAGGGGCTACAGGGAAGAGGGATACTTGTTAGGCACAGAGTTGAAAAGAGTGAAGTGAGGTCATTTATATGGCCAACAGGGAAACCCACACAAATGAATGGATAACATCTCTATATTAGCTTAGGTAAGATGATCAACAGCAGTTTCCAGTGTTTAGTGAAGAAGCTCTCAAAGACACTTGGCATGAAAGATACCGGCACTGTTTTTTTAGGTTGACTAATGACAGCAAGCAGGTCCAACAAAGGTACTAAATGCGAGTTTCTGCTTAGGATAAATAAGGGCCAACAGTCTAGAACCAAGTCAAGGGGACATGGGTATGCTTTTATTGCAGTGGACACAAGTACAGTATACTGTGACACCTCACACTGAGGAAGCAACACTGAATAAGATGTTACAATTCTGACCTAAGGTCCAGTTATACTTTTAGAGTTTGTGTACCCATGAGCTTCCAAGTGACGTAACTATTGTCAGTATTCATGTTGTATGGACATGCTTGTCTGTGGCTATGTACCTCCAGACTTTTTTGTCAGGAGATCCTGTGCATATCTATACATGTTGACTGTGCATGTTGCTAGACTACAATACATGGCCATGTTTTAAGAAAAGGCCAGCATGCATGTGAGGAACAATTCTACATCAACATAGTTCCACAAATACATGATTGTACTATGAACAAAAAAGGTGTGTATACTTTGCCTGTGGCTGTCCATTTAGTTTTGGATTATAAAAGTTCTTTCACTATATGGTCAGTGGTGCAAAAGATCATGAAATAATAGACTATAGTGTTGAATATGTTGTGTTCTTCTTTAGTTCATTATAATTGTGTTTTTAACAAAGAGATTATTTTTAATATTATGGATTACTCCTCTGGTTTATAGATTCTAAGTTCAACGTCTTATGCCACCTATATAATGTTAAAGCCATACTCAAGTCATAACCATTCCTTAACAAAAAGGTTTCAGGTCCTTACCTGCACACTCACACTGCCCTGTAACTTCAGCTGTAGTTTGATCATATCAACATCAGAGGAAGAACAAAGCTGCTTCAGTTCAGCCACCTTCTTGCTCATTTCATCAATGGCTACCTCAATAGGATTCAAATCTGTATGATGCTGGTACATGACTGCAATGCGTTTTTTTACATAGGGAAAGCAGTGAGTAGCTGAAATAAAAATATATTAAAAACACTTTGTTAGCAACAGTTAGTTTCTTTCATCATCATTTTCTGATCATGATGTTATCAATGGAAATGCTTGATCAGAATTCAGCTTTCTTTTGGCTCACAATAGATAGATAAATAGATAGATAGATAGATACTTTATAATACTGAAGATTCTCTTACTATCTGTAGTTGTATAATACAAGAAAAGTATACTATTTGATTCAGTCAAAGTTGTATACTTCATATTCCCAGCAGAAACATTTCCCAACCTGCCAAGAGAAAATATAACCTACCCATTGGAAGATTTCACATGAATATTCTGCCAGGTTGTTGTGACAAATGTAAAAGTTAAGCCATTTAGATTTTGTGTAGATTGTGATAACAGAAAGTATTTAATGGTTTTTGCATCATTCATTCTTTCTGCAATTTTATTACAGTGTTTCATTACCACAAATACAATAAATAAAATTATCCTATAAAAGCTGTACTATCTATAGCCAGGTTCTAGGAGCAATGTGTCTGTCATTTTGCTTGCATTTAGTTACCTGCACTTTCACACCATGAAAACAATGCATATAACTGGATCATTCTGATTTAACAGAATACTCTTTGAACCTCTACTACTAATTAAAATAGATTTTCAGAATCCCCTTTTAACTTTAATCCACATGGAAAAAAGACAAGATACATGAAGAAACACTAGAACATTTTTTCTTCATGTTTGCTTTCCCTTAAAGCCTCCTTAAAATAATGCTGTCAAAAACTGTTTCAGGCAACATTTAGGATATCATGCTTGCAAATTTTCAGTCCATGACTAGTGTTACATACTGTAAAATTGTTTGTTTACTATTACTTTAAAAAAAATGCAGATTTTTTCCGGAATTCAGACCTGTTGTTTTCCCTCTATTTACTGTAGGGATTGTTGTTGTGGAAAAAAGAAAAAAAAAAAAAAAGATTATGTAGAACAATGGTTTTAGTCTGACTCCACTGTGACTGCAGGTTTATGTTCCAACCAATTGCTGTTTTCAACTGGACTGCTAGCTTAATGAAGTGATCTGTTACTACACAGTTTTTGTGTTTTGGAGTCAATGTAAAAATTACAAAACTAAGCTTGGTAAATTTGGTAGATTTTTATAAAAATGTACTAAGCAGTCAATATTTTCATCCTGATTTTCACTGTTCTTTACCAAGTTTTCTGGTTATTTAATCCATTATTGACTAATTAATGGGTCTGATGCTCAAGTAGTTCATCATTAAGTACTGTTTTTCCAAGTGTCTGCTTTGCTTCTTTTCGATTGTCATTATTAGGATACAACAAAATAATCAAACTACACAGAAAAAGATCATAATAATAGAAATAAAAATTAGTAAAGAACTTAAAGATATTGAAAAACAGAAATACTTCTAAATATTTATAAATGTAAAAATCATACTATTATGCTTTCCTGAATGTAGATTAAGAAAAGAGAAAAAGACCAACAAATTAAATGAGATCAATTATTATCACTGATTGTGAATCTGGTTGGAACAAAAGCCTGTAGCCACAGAGGGTCCGCAGGACTGAGTTTGAGAACCCCTTGATTTGGAATCATATCAGACATGTCATATAATTACAACATTCATGTCTGCTTATGTATTAAATTTTTTTCTGTCAAATCTATAAATCTATTAGAAAGAAAAAAGCACCTACTGGTAAGAACTGTTCTTCTCTTGCATTGCTCTTCCACACCACCCTGCTTCTTTCCTGAAACTGTGAAGGGCATTTCAAACACAAAACGTCGAATATTGTGGCACTTCTCAAAATCTGTTTTTCTGTCAGCAAGTTCTTTCTCCTCAAGGAAAGGAGTTACATGAGTAACTTGGATGTAGGCATATTTGGAGTCCAAATCTTTTGGATTCACCTAATAATACAAGAAGTAAGCAAAGACCTCATTGAGATGCATTATATACAACTTGTAATTTATTTAGAAAAATATACTCTTGGGTTGTGGCATTATTTAAATAAAATTTATTAAAAATTCATTCAATAATAATTCAAATACAATTTAATTCACTAAAAAGATACAGATATGGAAGAAGGCGCCACCAGATACACAACCAGCAAAAAAATGAGACAAAGTTACTTATTTACAACAAAAAAAATGTTAATAATGTTAATTATACTATTTTCTGCACTATCAATTCTAGTGCCTGTATTTGCTCAGAATACCCCTGGGTGCTGCACAAACTTCACACAAATACCAGCACTTCTATAAATGAAATCAACAATCAGATATAAGGGCACATAACTCAAGGAAACTGTCCCTTGTATGCATACTAAAAACATTATAGAAAAAATAGTATGACATTTTTAAAATTTATATACATGTTTACCTTTCAGCATGTCCTGCATATGCCTTATTGGCTATCCAATTTTAAAAAATAAATTAAATCACGAAAGCACTGAGTGATTTGGTGCTGCGCATTAACAAACTACTGAATGTCTGACTAGTAAGAACTTCTTTCCAAGAAAAAGACTGAATTGCCAATAAGAGGTTGGAACTTACAAAGCAGAAACCATAACCTTGAGACAAGTGGGGCTGACTACTCGGGCAAATTTTGAGTAAATCAGAAAACGCAGAAAAAACTGAAATTGAGTTTTCCCTTCTTTCAATGTTTTTGTTTTTGAACAGTAACACATTACATAAAAGTTATAAATTGATTTGAATATCACTGAGAGAAATAAGTATTTGATCCCCTACAACCCAGCCAGAATTCTGGCTCCCACAGATTGGCTGTGTGCCCACGTGGCACACAGATTACAATCAATCAATTACAGATACTCCTGATCTCAACTTATGTCAATTGAAATCTTGCAGCACCTGTAAGGCCCCCCGGCTCAAGTAGGCACAAGTACAGGCCCGGATGTTCACTGACAAACTTAAGACGGGCCTGTGCATGTGCCTTCTTGAGCAGGGGGACCTTGCAGGCACTTCAAGATTTCAGTCCATTAAGGCATAGTGTGCTATCAATGGTGTTCTCAGTGACTGAGGTCCCAACTGCCTTCAGATCATTAACAATCTCCTCCCGTGTAGTTTTGGGCTGATTCCTCACCTTTCTCATGATCATCCTCACCCCATGAGGCAAGATCTTGCATGGGGCTCCAGACCAAGGGTGATTGGTGGTCATTTTATATTTTTCCATTTATAAATAATCGCACCAACAGTTGTCAACCTTTCAACCAAGCTTCTTCCCGAAGGTCTTGTAACTCATTCCAGCCTTGTGCAGGTCTACATTCTTGTCCCTGATGTCCTTTGACAGCTCTTTGGTCTTGCCCATGGTGGTGGAGAGGTTGGAATGGAAGAAACTGATTCTGTGGACAGGTGTGCTTTATACATATAACAAATTGAGATCAGGACTCTCTGTAATTGATTGATTGTAATCTGTGTGCCACGTGGGCACACAGCTAATCTGTGGGAGCCAGAATTTTGGTTGGGTTGTAGGGGATCAAATACTTATTTCTCTCAATGATATGGGAATCAATTTATAACTTTTATGTAATGTGTTTTTTATAGTAACTTTTATATCTGAAATTAAAAAAGTTACACATTTAATGTCTCTATCGCATACCCTTTCCAAGCAACATCAATTTGTGCATGAAATTCAGGTACATCATTATTTAAGAAATTTTATGCAATACACATATTTAGCCATAAAATTCATTATTGAGATCTGAAATCTAGTCTTAGTCATTTCAGTTTCTATTGGCTATTAATATTTGCTATTCACATGATTACTCTGTGGTTCAGTGAGACCTCTGATGGATCTGAAGTAGCCTAGTTTAATTTCAAGTTAGTTGTTTAAGGACTATATGTTTAGGACATGAACTTCTTTGAATACTACCTATAATTATCAGCCTTAAGTGATTTGTGTGACACTGTTACTAGGTAATAGGATTCAATACAAAAACAAAAACTGTGTAAATCAGAATTACCAACTAACCGGAACTCTGTACCTGGATAAATTACACAAAGACTCTTGGAGAATGTGCAGAGTCCACATAGACATTGACCAGGCTAGGATTTAAGCCAAGCCAAGGATGCTGACATGAAGATTGTGCTGTGCCACTTCCTTATAATACCTATAAGGAATGTTTGTCTTCATAGCTATCTGATTAACTCGTCAAAGGCAGTAAAGTTCTACAGTGGTTTCAACACAACTGTGCTCCATAAACTGCTGTTTCAGACTCAGTCACTGGTTGGAAGGTTGAGTACTAAGACCATTTGCAATTCATTTTTATTTTCTTACAACCCAGTATTAATTTTATTGACACTCTTTATATAATTTATATAACACTCTTACAGACATTTAAGAAACCTATTGACATAAGCTGTCTTGAACAACCTATATATGTTAGTGGTCTTTGAATCTCTTTATTACTGCAAAAATAAGAAATTAAAAGTGATTAAGACAGTAACATTTAATCAAAACTAAAACTTTTTAAAATATAAAGAATGTTGCACAAGGAAAATATAGTGTTATGTTTTTGAGGTTCAAAGGGAAGTATTTTAAATTTTCATGTTGGGAAGAAAGTCATATAAGAGTACCGAATTATTGAATTGTTTTTGGTAAAGCTCTGGTGACATGTTGAGAAAACAGAGAGAGTTATAATTTATACAAGGATAAGACTACCTCTGAGATGACTAAACAAACAAAAAAAATCTAAACAAGGCAGGCAAAAAAATGACTATTGCTGATTCAAGATTACAATAAAAGAGAACAGAATTAAAGCATAAAACAAGTAAAAAAAAGCCTAACTTGAAGCTCTTGAGAGTAGGAGATTCTGTTCAAAACTGGAATGTCACCTTATATACATCAGCAATTTTAAGTAAAAAATTAAATTGATTTCTGCCCAAAAGGGCAAATCCATCTTTTTCCATTCATAGAATTTATACAGTCCCTGATGTTTAATCATGCACTCTTCACATGTGCCAAGTATTTTCTTGTAAGTTTGCCTTGTGATGTTCAATGCAATTATGAATGTGAGTGAGTGCAATGGAGTGATCTGACATGTCTTGCAATGTTGTAAGGACTGACCCACATGAACATGGAAGAGAAAAAGAAGAAAAAAAGGATCAACTGATATTCATCTTGGTGCAGAAGTGATGGTGAACAATATTTAACCAAACATTTGGTAGAAAGGTAAAAATTCTTCAGGAGAATTATGCTTCTTAAACAATTAGGGAAAGTAGACAGTGGTCTAATGTGAATTCAGATACTCTCAAATGCTTTATCTGCATTTTACTTATCATGTTATCAGTAATCTACTTTATTAGTACTCTAGTGCACTGCCGAATGTTATCCTAAGAAATAAGCTAAAACATGTGACTATCGGAATTGGACTTATTATATCATTTAAATATTATTAGCTCAGTTGTCACAAACACAATAAAACATGATGTCAGTGTGTTAGTATTAAAGGGACATTTAGCCATACACTTAATATTGATAATACTATAACTTTATATAAAAATAGGGAAAATATGTCTCAAGACCAAAAGGGATTGTTACATTAATTGTATGGAGACATTCGACTTACTAGCATACTTATTTAAATAAGCCACTACTGAGGTTTATTTTGGATTGCAGTTAATCATGGAAGATATTTGAAAACTTGGCACCTACTTAGGCAAATTACTAAAATTACTTGTGTTGCTGCAGTAAACCACTCTGCAGGATTGTCAAAGTTACTAGATAAGAGGCATCTACCATATATATATTAAGATGATCCTTGCTGGGAAACTTTACAGTACATGTACATAACAATGAATAAAAAGAGTAACACTTCACCACTGGTTTCAGAAGTTTACATGATAATTTCATTCCTAAAAACTATCAATTATTAATTTGTTTCTATTAACTTGATTTACCCTTCCTGAATCCTGGATCATTTTCACATTTTCTTGACCGAACTTGTCAGAGTACAGTTTAAGAAGCCGTTGTGAGATTTCAGATAGGGGTGTAAATTTAGGTTCCTTGTATATGTATTCCTTGCCATCCTCATCTTCAAAGAAACCCTGTAAAAGAAAATGGTATAAGTTAGGCATCAAAGGCTGCAGAAAAAGTGTCAAAATCATAAAATCATTATGCTGGACATTTATTTAAAACATATACACACACACAGAAAATTATAAAGTAACCGATAATAACTTACTCTAAAATAGTTTAAAAGACAATGACTAAACATACGTGTGACGTTTTGATGGCAGCCTGCAAATCAAGTTAATATTATGAATTAGCATGAAAACAGCTAACAATTTAAACAGATGTACAATAATGTAGATGTACAACTGCTTAAGCAGCTTTCATTTCATCACTGGATTTATATTAACTAGGGATGAACTGAATCCAACATCATGTTTATGATTTAACTAGATTATTTTACATTTGATTCAGACTATGACAATAATATTTTTGACAACTGCACAAAGGTTAAAACGTTACGAAGCTGCATTTGAGACCACCTTGCAAAATGAAATTTGGTAGATGTACAGATATTATCACTTAAGCTACTTAATAACAAGACCGCTTAATGACACAAATTCATGCTCCAAAATTTAGCAATGCTAAACAAACAAACAAAGGTGCAAGTATTTTAAATAGGAGTGCACTAAATTACACTGCTGCTGTATCTTGCAGTGGGATAGCAATCAATTAGAGATGCTGATCAGCAATTCACCTATACTAGAATTATGTGTGCCTCTTAGTGTTAGACTTTTTGATCCCATTATCATAACATTGCACGGATAGGTATGACAAGGAAAGCATTTGTACTCGTATGTCTGTTTTACTCATAATTGACACTAAAGATCGTATTTTAGGCTTACCAAAAACGGCCTGCAGACTGACAACATAGGAACTTATAATAACCCACAGACCATGGGTGCTTTTGTAAGGTAGAGTGGTATGAAAAACTAAGCATACCCCATGAAAAGGTTGGCCTATTTTATATTTTTGGCAAAATAATATCTGACCTTTGTTTTACCAATGATAATAAAGGTAATCTAATTAAAAAAACACTCAAGTAACATTTTTCATTCATTTGTACTAATTAAGTAAACAGAAGTATAATTTTCTTGTATGAAAAACCTTATGACACCACCACATTCATCACTGTATTACACTGTATTCTGTAATCAGAATTATTGATAAATGATTAAAACCTCATTACAGAATAAGTTGGAAGGACCTGCTTTATGCAAATATCAGAAAGCTAAAGTGTGATTTGGTCCTAGCTCATGCGGTGTCTAGGTACATTGGGCCAAAATAAAAAGAACTCTCTGAAGCTCACAGGAAAAAAAGATTGAGGATACCTATGTTGATGGTGGGAATGGTTTTAAAACCATTTCCAATCAATTTTTAATCAGTCACTCCACTGTGTTAAAGACAGTCTATAAATGGAGATAATTTCAAATCACTGACAATATAGCCAGGCCCGGCTGTTCCATCAAAACTGATATGGATAGTCTCAGAGACCATAAGGATGATCACAAGAAATAAACCGATCTTGTCTCTGTGTCAACATGAAGCAACCATCTGGTAAGGAGACTGAAGCGCCTTACCAGGAAGACCAAACACAATCAAGGAAAACCAGCATGGGGACTTGATTTGAGCAGTATATAAAAGGAAGTCCTCAAACATCACAAATCTGAAGTTCTGTAAAGAGGAGTAGGCAAATATTTCTTTTCAAATGAATATAAGAGACTGATGGACAATTATAAGAAACACCTACAAGACGATAATTCAGCCAAAAAGGGCAATGCAAGCCACTGATTGCACAGAATATTTTTTCTTATTTATTAAACTATATTATCTTTATCTTTCAAGATCAAATATCCATACCCGCAAATATATTGTGGAAGACTCAGCTTTTCATCAGGTATACTAAATGTTCTTTTTTACCCCAGTATATCTGTTAGTTTATTGAACCACTGATAGAGTCTGATAGGTATCAAATTACTGGTCTAAATAAGGTAGGATGGTTAGTCTTATGCATCAGTAGATATTAACCAACACAGATATGACAGCAAGATAATACCATACTTGTACAAATGCATTCACATCCATTGGGAACATTCTAGATGACTCCGAGGAACACCAAAATTAAAGGCTAGAATGTGTCTCTTTGAATATTTCTAACCTTTTAAATAGTGCAGCCTCCGCCAACTGCCAGGCGATGCCACTGAACAGCAATCTGGAGAAGTGGAACTTAATTTAAGACATTTACTGTGATTTATGCTTTCTATTATCAACTATACTTAGACAGATGTGAGCCTCAAGCAAACTAGGTTGCTGTAGCTACACACCTTTTTGTGAGATATTGTCAATCCTCACACTGGTAAAAGTCTCTTCTGCCTTCCCTGTCTTGCAGGGACCATGTGTAGGACAATTTTCTACACTACTGTCTGCTTTACTCTTTGGATTTTTACCTCCCTCTGACACTAATGACACCTACATGGAGCTCCTGCTTGAGCCAATAATTTACTATTTTTCTCTGGTTTAAGACTTAATCTCTTACTTGCTAATCACCTGCTCTGAATGCAAATATTGTGGACTTTTTATCATGGAGTGTATTTATATTTATTTGGTTAACTTAGATATCTCTATTTAAATAGCAATGTGAATTATGTCATGTCTCTGTAGCAAACTACATATGAACATTTTGGATTCAGCACATCCTTCATATTAACTAAAAATTCTAAAATGTAATACTCTCATTGCAAAAAAAAATGCATACAAAGGTTCAAAGGCACAAAAAAGTGGGAATGATGTTAAAACCCCTTAAGGGTAAAAGATACAAAAGTTAAGAAAAGAAGAACAACACTGCAATAATTTGCACAGCATTAAAACCTTCACAATAATCACTATAGTACATTACACTCATCTTTTAGCCAGCCTTTTAAGAAGAATACATTTAATTAAAATAATTCTACTTATAGCCCCAGGCATTCAAAATAACAACAATAAATTATGGTCAAATCAGTTTGAGAAAAGCTGGCAAAAATAATGAGATACATTAAAAAAATGTTTGGACGGTTTTAATGCAAGAAAGAAACAAACAAGCCATCTCTTAGGCTAGCTTTGAATTTTCTATGATTGAAGTTGCTAAAGCGTCAAAGCATAATGTTTCCATCCTTCCACAGTAGTGAAAATTAAGAATTTAGCCTATGAAAATGTTTGATCCTTTTATACAGAAGTAAAATAAATTTGATAATTTAATAAAATACTCATTCAGATGTCCCAAGTGCTGAAGTAACAGCATTTGGAACAGGCTACAGTACATTTTTAAAATGTTATTGTTTAGTAACAAACAGCAATAATTTTTGCATCAGCTTACTTTTGATTTAAAACTTCCATTTTTTTTTTTGCAAGTGAGCTCTGAATATACTTACATTACTATTAAGTATTTATAAAGAGCTGTTACAGTTCTAGATCCACACACAAAATAACCCTTATTAGCAGATTAATGACTTTGGGATGAATTGTCAAAAGTGTTTTTCTTGACAACAACAATCTACTAAAATTAACACTACTTTCTATAAAAAAAAGAAAAAAAAACATTAAATAAAAAAATATAAGTAAGGATTACAGAAGCCAAACATTTAGTAGTTCAGTGGGGTGGTGGGACAGGGTAAGTATATAAGTTTTTCTGTTTCAGAAAACTTGATTTGACTATCCATTTCATGCGTCACCAAACACCTTTCATTTTTTAAAGAGAAACTGTTATAAGTAAACAATTTAGTAGATGTAATCACTTTTAATTATGCAAAAGAGTTTATCACTTTAACAATGCAGTGAAAGAATAAAAGACAAGTTTTGTTTTTTTTATATTTTAGAATAAATAAAGTTGACAGAAATAGATACACCCTCTTCCCTTCCCACTAGAAAGTCGGAGATGCTGAAATGGATGTGCTGCCAGGAATAATGGAGCACGAGTGGTGAGTGATCTGACTACACTGACAGAACCACACCAAAAGTCACAAACGCTAATGCAGCAACATTACTGCATTACTTGCGTTGCTAGAATTCATTTACCTCGACATCTGTCTCACTGTCAGTAAACTGGTACTGCTATAGGGTTGTAAAACAATAAAGAACAAAGTTTAAGTTATTTTCTTAGTCTAGATGGATGTGCCAGACTGGAGAAAAATTAAAATAAACAATTTCTATCCAACAAAATGAGCACTTTTACATATAAAGACCCAGTTTAACAATCTATAAGAATTAAAAATATTAAGACAGCATAACTCAAAATAAGAACTCAGATGCAGAAATAAAAAAAAGATGAGAAAGTGAGTTTAACAGCAGGGAAGAAAACAGTTACAATTAGGTTCGGCTACATGCACTGTTACTAGCAAGCCACAGAAGCAAGTCAGTGAGAGACTGGTAACTATTATTGGTACTTGACAGATGATTTAAAATGTGCAATATATATATATATATATATATATATGTGTATAAATGAATACATATATATAAAACAAACTGATTGTATATACCATATGTATGTGTATAAATTAGGGGTGTAACAGTTCACTAATTCAATGGCTTGAATCATGTTTTAAATCACAAGGAAAAAATACATTTGTTGAAGACATCTGTGTATACCTTAGAAATAAAATTAATCAGTCAAGATGACAAAAAAGTAACATTTTACCATATACTGTATATAAGGCAAACAATTTTCAAATACAAATTTGGTATGCTGGCTTTTGTGTTCATGTACTGTAAAACAGATGACACTGGTTCATTTTCTAAGCACTACTCTGAAGAAGAGGTGTCACCATGTCATATTTAATAGCATCCATGCCAAACAAATTAAAACCATCATTTCCCTTTCAGTATTGGAAACTAATATAACATATAAAAAAAACAAAATAAAAAACAGTATATTTGACTCATGATACAATAATACTATAATATTTTTATCAAGTTTCTTAATAGACTCACCAGCTACTTTATTAGGTACACCTTGCCAGTACTGGGTTGGACCCCCTTTTACTTTCAGAACTGCTGTAATTCTTTGTGGCATAGATTCAAGAAGGTGCTGAAAACATTCCACTGGGACTTTGGCCCATATTGGCATGAGGGCATCATGGAATTGCTGCAGATTTGTCAGCTGCACATCCATGATGCGAATCTCCCATTCCATCATATCTCAAAAGTGTTCTGTAGGATTGAAATTTGGTGACTGTGAAGGCCATTTGAGCACAATGAAACCAGTTTGAGATAATATGAGCTTTGTGACATAGTGCATTATCCTCCTTGAAGTAGCCATCAGAAGATGAGTACATTGTGGTCATAAAGGGATGGGCATGGTCAACAAGAATACTCAGGTAGGCTGTGGCATTTAAATGATGCTCATTTGGTACGCAAAGAACATATTCCCCACACCATTACACCACCACCACCAGCCTGAAACATTAATACAAGGCAGGATGAATCCATGCTTTCATGCTGTTGATGCCAAATTCTGATCCCACCCTCAGAATTTTGCATCAGAAATTGAGACACATCAGAGCTGTCAACATTTTCCAGTCTTCTATTGTCAAATTTCGGTGAGTGTGAATTTTAGATTCAGTTGCCTGTTCTTAACTGACAAGAATCACACCTGGTGTGGTCTCCTGTTGCTATAGCCCATCTGTTTCAAGGTTCAAAGTGTTATGCATTCAGAGGTGCTCTTCTGCATAGCTCAGTTGTAACAAGTGTTTATTTGAGTTGCTATTGCCTTTGTATTAGCTTGAACCGGTTTGGTCATTCTCCTCTGACCTCTGGCATCAACATGGTATTTTCAGCCAGAGAACTGTTGCTCACTGAATATTTTCCTTTTTTGGACTATTCTCTGTAAACCCTAGAGATGATTGTGCATGAAAATCCTAGTAGATCAGCAGTTTCTGAAATACAGTGATCCCTTGCTATATCGCACTTCGACTTTCGCGGCTTCATTCCATCGCGGATTTTAAATGTAAGCATATCTAAATATATATCACGGATTTTTCGCTGGTTCGCGGATTTCTATGGACAATGGGTCTTTTAATTTATGGTACATGCTTCCTCATTTTGTTTGCCCAGTTGATTTCATACAAGGAACGCTATTGGTGGATGGCTTAGAAGCTACCCAATCAGAGCATATATTACGTATTAAATAAAACTCCTCAATGATATACGATATGCTTCCCGCACGGCGCTTGATTGTTTGCTTTTCTCTGTCTCTCTCACTCTCTGACATTCTCTGCGCCTGACAGAGGGGGTGTGAGCAGAGGGGCTGTTTGCACAGAGGCTGTTTGCCTAGAGGATACGGACACTCCTCTAAAAAATGCCGTTTTATCGCGGTGCTTCGGCATACTTAAAAGCCCAAAAGTACGTATTGATTTTTTGATTGTTTGCTTTTCTCTCGCTCTTTCTCTCTCTGACATTCTCTGCTCCTGACACGCATTCTTTGAAGAGGAAGATATGTTTGCATTCTTTTAATTGTGAGAAAGAACTGTCATCTCTGTCTTGTCATGGAGCACAGTTTAAACCTTTGACTAAAGGGTGTTATTTCATGTCTAGAGGGCTCTAATAATGTTAACAGTGTGGGAGAGTTTATAAGGGCTTAAATTATATAAAAATAACCATACAAACATATGGTTTCTACTACGTGGATTTTCATCTATCGCAGGGGGTTCTGGAACGCAAACCCCAGCGATCGAGGAGGGATTACTGTACTCAGACCAACCCATCTGGCATCAACAACCATGCTACATTCAAAGTCACTAAAATCACCTTTCTTCCCTGTTCTTAAGCTTAGACAGAATTCAGAAGGTCATCTTGACAATGTCTACATGTCAAAATGCATTGAGTTTCTGCCATGTGATTGACTGAATAGATATTTACATTAACAAGAAGTTGGCCGGTGAGTGTAGATAGCATTATGATTTGATTCCCCATTACTATATAATATTGTAATGTATTATTCCCTTTTTTGACTTAAATTTAAGATCACATCATATTTTTACGAGCATACATATGTGTCTAAAAGACATATGGAGTTACATTAAATAACATACCCTTTGATACATGGTCTATCCCTAGCTCTATGAGATGAATCCTAACATTTGTGGAGTAGGGCAGTCAGTTGAGGTCATAACTGAGATTCAGATGTTTAAGCCTAAAATATAGATGACTTATGTAATATAATCTTAATGTAACTTTAATACGAAACTTTGCAAAACTATATTTTAGGAGAAATGGAATCAAAGCTAAGTACATCAGACAGGAAACGAAATGCAAGCACTTATTGACAAACATCAATAGCTGTGAACAAGCATAAAGTTACATAATGCTATGTTTACTTGCATGAACAGTTTTTCACTTAATGTACAAAATAGTGATTTTAACTGTTTGATTTAACTAAAAGATGACAAGGTGGTGCAGTGGTTGTATGTATTGGAATCTCTGCAATCACACTAATGCTAGTAATTGCCATTTCTCCTCTTACACACAAAAACATTTATTTTACAATGTATTGCAAGATACTGCAAAATGTTCATTGTGCTATTGGACTTAAGAAGCAATGTTTAGATATGCAAATATCAAAATGGGTAAAAATAAAATTGATAATCAAAAAAGAAAGATATATTTTGTCAGACCATCAATTAAATATCAAAATAAAAAAACACTGAATGAGAAGGTTCTGTTATAACTACACAATTTTTCCCTACTTATGATGAGTATGGAGGAATGTGATAAGGGGACCTAGCATTCCAGCTAAAAGCTAGATGATCTTCTAAATTATACCTGCACCTTTAAGTATGGCATGATACCTATATCCTTCTGTCTTTATTACAGATCTCCAACTAATAAATGCAGCTTTTATGAAATCACAAGTAATTCAAATGGGTATGAAGTCAGATAATTTAAAAATGTAGCCATAAAGCCATACAGTGTTAATTTTAAGGAAAGCTTGCCAACTAGGAGGAGCTTGGAACCACTGCTTCTCCAAACTGAGAAAAGTCAGGTGAGATCCTTTGGGCACATACTGTTAAGATGTCCAAGGTTGCTTCTTGTTGGTCTGTTGTGCCAAACACATTGGGCAAAAAGCTAGGACAGACCCAGGAAACAGTGGAGGGCTTATTTCTCTTAACTGGCCTGAAAAAAATCTAGAAATGCCCTAGGTGAGGCTGGAAAGCATTGCTAAAGATGAGGCGGTCTTGCCTATCCAGTATAAGTGAAAGTTAAGTGAGGTGAATCTTGCCAAATTTTTGCACATTCAAATGCAAAATAAGACAACGCATTAAAAGCTATTATGACACTTTTTCACACAAAAGAACACAATATGTTAAAACACCAAAATGTGCCTTTAAGCAAATTAAATATCTGCTGGATTATTAAGAGGCTTCTGTTCTCTGCTTTCCATATGAAAATACAGTGCAGCAGGCATGCATATTGTAAATAACCTTACTTTGGTTTTTTTTTTTTTTAACAAGTTAGATTACACTTTTTCAAAATCTCTTTATAACTTATTAATCAGTGGAATATAAGCTTTATCCAAAACAATTCAGAAGAAATCTATGAACTGTTACACCTTTAATTTTTATATACACTGTATATGTATATACACTTACAGAATGCAAAGTAAGCGGATCTGAAAGAAGAAGAAAAAAAAAACACACCACACTAAAGCATTTGAGCCTTTTCACATTTAACAGCAAAGGGCTACATTAAAAACTTACCGCTGCCTTAAAAGAAGAATAAAAGGAAAAAAAAAATGAAAGCATAAAGATTTGATTACATATTTTCAGAGGAAAAGGCATGGCGGATATTTGTTTTTTTATTGTATAACACTTGCATAGCATTTTGCAGTAAAAGGAGCATCCATGCATCAGAATTACAGTGACAAGCTTTAACAAAAAAGGAAAAAGAAAAACACAAAGGCTCTAAAAATTAGTTAATGTCATTTTAAACTCTGTACCACTCTGGACATGATTGTAACCAGCCTGAAAATCCAATCTAAAGGTAGACAAGTGGGTAAGGTTAAGTCTATGTATGCCCGATTAAGCAACGTTGCCTTTGACACACCCAAGGCTTTCTTTTGTTTTTCCATTTTACTGACACAAATCTGCTCACTATTGGTATACCATGCCTCCATAGCTTTTCTGTCTCCATTTGGCTGTGGCTCCAACTCCTTCAGTCTTTCTGATCCCCTTCATCACTGTAGACATTGCTTATGTTTTATTCTTAACTGTTAGCCTTGTACCACCTAATTCGGCTATCCTAAACTTTGCAAATATAGAATTAATCTCTTGGGCATTAAAAATACACAATCACAACTAGCACAGAGCTTACTTTGGAACTGACATTTCTGTTTTGTTGACAAAAAAATATCTTAATCATTTTCAATTGCTGTAGATGGGTTTCATTGCCAGCATCATTAATTGTTAGGGATGGAAGATTTTCTAGCCTGGGATCTTTAATAATATTCTTTTTCTATGTCTTTTCTTCTGAGATCACAAACATAACAATAATAATTATCTGGAATAGAAAATCAATTTAATCTTCATTTCAAATGTCTCTGCAATACAGATCTGATTGAAGCAAATCCCTAACCAACAAAGGAGCAAAAATTATTGGTTTGAGGTTTCTTTGTCTTTTTTTTTTAAACAACAAATAGCTGCTTTGCTCACTTCACTGGAATAAAACAAGGACCCCAAAGAAGTGTCACGAAATGTCATAACAGTTTACTAGAAGACAGGGAAGATATGTGTGGTTGAGCTATATTTCAACAGTAATGTAATAATGTGGCTGTTAGATATGGTATTGGGAAAATCTACCTCTAGTCATACTGCGAAATATTGTCACTTTTAGACATCAAACACCCTGAAGTCTGATCAGCTGCTTTATTCATATACTTGTAACTTTTGCTGTTAACAGATCAAATTCTGTGAAGGTTTTCACAGTGGTCTTACAAACACATACAGTATTCATTTACAGATTAATATCTTTAATTTTTCATCACCACCATCATCGGTTTTTATGGTCAAGTTTCAGGTTTATCTAAGTTAGCTGGTTGTCCTTCAGATTTTAAGTCTTTAAATACATCTTTATAGTCCATATTAATTTAAAAATTCACCATGAAATATTTTTCAAAGAAAACTCCCACTGACATACGTTGTTCCAACTCTTTTAAATGAGTGATGTAGTAAGTTTAGTTTTAACTAGTTTCTACACATTTTGTACCTGTTTAGGCAACCCAAGTTTATATGAAATGGGATTCAAATTTTACTTTTTCCTTCTGGAAAAGCCTTTCACAAAAACTGATAAATCAGTTTATTAAGGACTGGGATAATCTTAATATGAAAGGTTCCATTAACCAGTCACAATGCAAAAGTTTATTTTCACATACCTGCCCAAAGAAGGCCACTCTAAAGTATGTTCCAAGAAGCCGTTTTCCTGTATGCATAACTTCTGTCACTTTGCTGTAGGCCCGGTGCAGTGTGTCATACAAGTGGGAAAGTTTCTGAAAGAAATAAAATGCAAAGTACATGACATGATATGGTGCTGGTTCATTTGCAGCAAAGAGTGGAGCTTTACGTAATGCCTTTCATAAAGATTACTGTACAGTATGTAGAAAAGTTATACTTCAGTAAAAATAACATAATGTAACCAAACATTCTCAAACTTGTCTAATCCAATTTAGTGCTATGGAGTGCTGGAGCTTAACCCTGGAGCACTAAGTGAAAGGTGAGAAACAACTCTGAATGGGAAACCAGTCCATTCATGGGGCCCAGTCACAAATACACTCATGTAAACACTTCCACTGAGTGAGCACTCAGAGGAAAACCTAAGTAGGTATGGGAGAAAGTTATACTCCATACAAAAACAGTCAGGTGTGGTATTTGAAATTAAGACACTGGATCAGTAAGGCAGGAATATCAGCCACTGTGTCATTGTATCTCGCTACAACAAATGTTTATAGAATGCAGTCAGCGCCAGATTTATTGTCACCCTTCATGTAAATTAATTAAACATATAAACAAATATACAAGATGAACTTCCATAAAGAATATTTGAATTTTTAAAATATTTTTAGATTTTGCTTGTAGCCTGCTCTGTTTAATTCACACCACAGGTTTTCATTTTGGTTCAAATCTGAAGAACGAGATGGCCATTGCAAAAGTTAATTTTGCGTTTTTGCAACAATTTCTATTTTTATTTTAACATGTGTTTGCGGTTGCTGTCCAAAGGCCCATTAATGGCCAATTTCCAATCTTCTGGCAGAGATAGACAGGTTGTGGGAGAAAATTTCCGGGTATGTACTGGAATTCTTTCTTCTGTTAATCTTAAACAACAACCTCTGCATAACCTGCAGTAAAACGTAGCCAAAGTATCAATAATCCGGCAACAAACTTCACAGTGGGTATGGTGATGGTGTGCATGACCAAAATGTTTGTCTCATCTGTCTATTAAATTGTATTTACAGTGATGCCGGGCAAACTTCTGACACTGCATTTTGTAGTTTGATTTAAAGAGGGCTTCTTTCATAGAACTTTCTCAAAATTCTTCTTTTCATGGAGGTGGGCTTTTCACAGTATGTGGAGGCAGTATACTCATGGATACTCTCTCTAGCACATTTTCAACTTTTTTTATTATGGCCTTTTTATGCGTAATGGTATTTTCAGCTGCCTATTAATTTTTTTTACAACTTCTGCCTAATTTGTGTAGGTCTAGAACCTTTAGTCTCATCTGAGTTTAAACCTTTTTAGGTTTAGGCACACTGATGAACAAAAATAGGATTTTACACATGTACAACCTCACATTTATAGCCTAGAAAAACAGAAACTGCCAACAAAGGAATTCCTGGGTAACAGAAGAAAAAAAAAAAAAAATTCAGAGTGCACTCCCCTCGACTTTCTCATATATTGAGATAGAGGAAAAGGTCACCAGAACCACTTCCACTTGCACAATATTTCTCAAATACCATATGTCTTTGTTTCTCAACATAACTAATTGATAATATAGATACACAATCATTTATCTCTATTTATTATCAAATTTTATATTTAAATGATATTTTTGCACTTAAGGAGGTTGAAAATTGTGGTGGTATTATTTTATGATTACATATGCATTATCTAGATTATGTGCAAAATAAATAGAGTTATAGTCACCTAAAAGCATAGAAAAAGTGATAGTATTATATACCATTTGTTGCAGCAAATTGCTATAGGTAAAACTGAATTTAGCTACATTTAATTATGATAATGATAGCGGAAATAAAACAAAAAATCATAAAATTAAATATATTACCAGGAACACGACGGGGATGCAGCAGCTTTTCTTCCCATTACATCTTTATATTTACATGGCATTTTCAATGTTTACACATTATTGTTAAATTGATGATGTATAAAAAAATAAAATTAATAATAGTTACTGAAAGAATATGCGTTATATTGAATATAGTTATTAATATTGTGTACACATTTATATTTACTTGATACAAAAAATTTGGATGGTTATTTAAATAAAATACTACTTCCAGTTGAGTAATTTTCTCAAATTTCATATATGTTTATTTTTTTATCATAATAAATATCTATACAAAATTTGAATAATCTATTTGTAAATATAACCATACTTTACTTGATATCTGCTAAAGTATTCAGTTAAAGTACCACTTCCAGTTGATGGAAGTGGCCCAAAGGTTGATTGGATTCCTTATTTTTGATATAAAGCAGGTGTACAAAACCTCACTGACCTAGTTATCATGTTTACACACTGACAGACATAATTTAAGAAATGGTATTTAAAGACTCAGAAAGGTCTAAACGTCAAGAATCTCGAGGTTGAATTTTTTCACCATTCCTATACTTTCTCTTAACTATGTATACGAGAAAATAAAAAGATAAAGATTTTTTAATCAAGGGTGCACATTTATTTGGTTTTACTTAAGCTATTCAGTGATGCTAGTAATTGTGTTCAATATATTCTTGGGAGAACAAACTATTTAAAAAAAGTTTTATAGGTTCAAGGTTTTTACCTTTATGGAAATAATAATTTTGGAAATTAACTGTTGATGTAAAATTAGGGCTAAGGGAAAGGACCCAAAAAAATTATTATGCAACTTTAAGCAATTCCATTTTACTCACTGTCAAAATACACCCCTTGGGATGTAATACACTTGTCCCTACACTTCTTTCATTCTTGAAAAAATTGCCAGTTCTCATCTTTTGATAACCTGTTTAGAGCCTCCAGCGATATTTTTCTAGATTTTCAACCAATTTGCAAATTTTCTTCTGTTTAATCTTTTGGGGGGAAAAAGATGCGGGTTTTGGAGACAAAAACATTTTGCCTAAAAGCAGGTGTGTGCAGGTGCACTGCCACTGTGCAACAGTCTGCATAGGGATGTTGTCATGGACTCCTTTTTTTAAGGTGCTTTCCCATAGACACCTAAGTAGTTTAGTGAAATTCTGCATATTAACAGTCTGATTGTTAGGAAACTCTTTATTAACAAGTCTGTTAATGTGAAAACTTATGATTGTTGTTGTTTTGATGTTCAACATGACCTGGCATGCTTTTTTTTTTATCCTGGAGAAAATAAAATGACTGAAATTAGGCACACAACTGTAAAATAAATGTCAGAAACAGGCATTCAAGTCAGCACAGCTCCACTTGGCAGACTGATTAACAAGACTTCAGGCATAAATACTTAGCGACATACTCAATAGCTACACTCTACTACAGTGTCATTGACCAATTCCGTGAATTTTTGGACCCCCAAGCCCCGCCACCCCCAACCAGACACTCCTGGAGTCAGAAATATGGGTGAAATGTCCACTTGGTAGCAATGTTGTTACAAGCTAATTTCCCTAATATGTGATCATATCGTCTCAGGGACATAACATACTTTATAAAGCCTGTAATTTCACCATTAAGCAGCAGGCTTCATAAAGAAAGTACTATGCATAAATAATGTCCCTTATCTAACCACTATTAAAATTCAACATTTGTTAAGAAGCCAAATGTCTAAATTAAATATACCAATCATATGTATGTTAATCTACTGTAATAAATTTACAAAGTCTCTTACCTCAAAATCTCTACGTTTTTCATAAATAGGAATAATAAGCTTATAAATATCAGCAATCAGCTCGTATCTTTCAGCTTTCCACAAACCATCTGCACACTGTTCAAGTAGCTCCATTAGCACATCCTGTGAAAACAATAAAAAACAAGGAAATGCAGTTTAAATTAAATCTACACTAGACATTAACTCATTTGGAAATGACAAATGGCAAGGCTTTGAACAAGACTTGCAATTTAGTAAAAAGTGTATTATAATTTCAATAACTCCTTTCAGTGGGACTACTATTCATTCTAGTATGTTACATGGTTCTTATTTATTTATTATAACCTACTTTATGTATGTCTTTTGTGTTCTCTAAACATTAGTACTGGACACTTTTTGTAGTAGCTGTAGAAGCAACCAATGCAAAGCACAAAGTGAAAAAAATCAATAAATGCTTGATGTAATTTTCTTTCTTTTCAAAAACAACATATACATTTTTCAAGACAATTTTATTGTTCTGTTCATTTACAGTAAAACATTTTAATGTCAAAAAAAACATACATTCTGTTAAGATATGTATGTGTGTACATGCATTTATGTAAATTATACTGTATATATAAAAAATGTTAAAATATTATGCCATATTAACACTTAAAGGAAAACTCTATATTAAGTGATCTTTTGTGGGGTCTCATGACATACAAATATTCTCTGCTTTTTATATTTATAACATTATTTTATAGACTTTGATAGACTGTTTCATTGCAATGTATATATTATAGACCAATCAAGACAAGCACTAATGCATCTTATTCAGATCTGATCTCTAACATTAAAATATTGCAGAGAAATAAGATTTATAATCTAATAATTACTGAAAGGTACTGGAATATTCCCAAAGTTAGCAGTTCTTCAGCACATTCAAACAATTAAGGACAAAATTGATAAATGTCAGATTCTAAAAGCAACTGTTAATTGCTAGTCATAACATTAATTAAATTTTTCAAAAACTTTTTTTTCCTATTGTGTTTTTGCAGGTGGGTCTTCCATTTCAACACGAAAAGTTGGTATACTAGCAGTGTAGTGAAACTTATTACAGGAATCAATGCCCCACTGGGCATTATGCTAAACAGAGCTGCTAGAGGACATGAGGCTACTGTGATACCAGAATAGTTTGAAAATCCATCTATCCAGCATGGAGTCAACTTGAACCAGGTCTGGGTTATAGTTGTTGGAGCTCAAACAGGCAGTATCAAGTGCAAGGCTAGAACAAACTCTGGACAGGGCAACATTCCATTTGAGAGTACTCTCATGCATATAGCTCTCTGATAACAACAGTGCCACTGTCTTACTAATTAGCACACAAGTGAAAGGGACACTGAAGTAGCTGGTCTCTTTAAGAAGTTGAGATTATTTGTACCTGGTCTGCTCTGCTCGTTATTATCAGGGTTTGTGATGCAAACTAAACAGAAAAAGGTATATCAAAAAGAAAATGGTAAAAGAATACAATACAAACTTTTGAATTTCACCTAAATGTTCATATCATCCTATAAAACAATTTTTAAAGTAAAATAAAAAAAAAAATAGAAGGCCAGCTAATTAAGAAATCAGTTCAATAAGATATTATGAGTGACTTATTACTTTGTAACACCATTTGGAATAAAAACCTACAGCCATAGTGGTACCCCAGGACTGAACTTCAGAACCACCGGTCTAGACAAAGTATCAGAACAACTGACATCAGTATTAAAAATACTGACTACATTGTGCATAATTCTGTGCATTTATTAAAAGAAATACTCAAAAGCGACACACTTTATCCTATGATATGTTGCCTTTATATTTTACTAGTAACTTTTTTCATAAGACTTTTATTTGGTTGAAGTGGATGATCCTATATCATTTCAAAACAAATTCAATCTACTTTTACTATTAATATTTTCCAAAACAATCTATTACAGATTAAAAAAAGCAAAATAATAATTATAATAATAAAAAACATTAGCCCTAATAATGTGCAGAGTGCTGTGTGTTGCATATTTAATGCCCCATTCTCTGGTTTGTTGGTTAATCATATGTTATTCCCTAACTGATAAGTGAATTGCAGATTAAGAATATCTTTATCAGACTGAAACATGCAAACCTCACACATTCCTCCTTTGAAGAAACTTTGTTTTCTTAGATCAGGCATGAACTATGAACAAGCAATGACCTTTTAAAATCAGATGGGCAAATGTTATTTTATTACCTTAAGAAACACAACTTTGAACTCACTCAGGTTAATCATGTCTTGAATATCTGCCCTAAATGACGTCCTCTTATTACAACAAAAACACATCTTAGGTGCCACTTCATGACTAAATGCTTTCTTTGTATTATCATTAGTCCTCCTCTACTCTAGTGAAAAAAACATTGTTAATGTTCAATTCAGTACAAATAGTGGTAATTGTGTATGTGCTTGACCCCATCTGATCACAAAAACCCATTCCCATATACAGACATTGTGTAACTAAATAATGGAATGGGCATATTTACACCTTGACTGTACTACTGTATGACAATTTGGCTAACCATAGTTGAGTAACACCATTTTGGAATTTTGTTTTCTGATATTGGAATTAGTTTTACACACAAATTACCTTCACTTTTTGATTGATCTACTTTTATTATATTTCATTGTGTACTAAATGTGTAATCTAGAGCACAAGAAATTATAATGTATAAAAATGTCTAATTCATTTTATAGCTCAAAAGTCAGTGCCTATAAAAGTACTAATCCCTATGGAAATTTTCTCATTTTATCGCAATAGAACATTGAATCACAGTGAATGTAATTTGACTTTTGATACTTAGCAGAAAAAGATTCTATAAAGAAAAAATGAAAACAGACCTCTGTAAAGTGACCTAAAATAATTTAAAATATAAAATACAAAATAACATATGTATTCACTCCCTTTAATATGGCACACCTAAATCCTCACTGGTGCAGCTAGTTGGTTTAGATCACTTGTGTGTAGTCAAAAGGTTTCAGCTGATTGTAGTACAACTAACTGTACCTGTACCTGGAAGATCTAGCTTGTGGTGTAAATATTGACTTGAAGGGGGAGAATATTTTTGTGATTAAATATTTTGTTTTATATTTGTACTTTGACATTAAAAAGTCTTTTCTGTTGATCAATTAAAAAAAATCAAAGTTAATCCACTGTGATTTAATGTTGTATACCAATAACATGCGAACAATTTCACGTTGGTGAATACTTTTTAAAGGCATTGTGTATCCCTGTAGCAAGTAAAATACGGGTGAATGAAAGAGTGAATATGATACTGAAAATATTTATGTACAAGTAGAATAGTTTGTATTTTCTTTCTATATTAGTTCTGCCAAAGAATAAGAGGTAGTAGATATTTTTAACTCGGGAGATGTCAAAAGCAACATTTTAACTGAACAGATTTCATACTTTCTTGCTCTTAAAAGCTATTATCAGATTCAATAGGGTTATTTTTGTTAGATGCTGGTGCTAAATTTTTATTACGCACTGGGGCATCAGTAATTTAATTAAAGAGAACTTTATACTCAGTTGTTTAATACAGGCTTCTTAGAAACTTAGGTTCTTACAGCCAATAAATAAAAGTTAACAGCTGGCAAGAATACACTGTAACAATACCATTTATGCAAGCAACAAAGAAAAGCTAATCGATTTTAAATACATAATGAACTGAAGAATTCTGAAGAACTGCAAAATCCTTAAATCAGGATTAAAGTTTAACTACATTACTAAGGCCAATGCTACATGCATTACTGCTCATTTGTGGAATGGAAATTACTTTATGATTGTCTATGTAGGCTGCTAAACAGACCCACCTCATTGAAATGTACATCCTGCATTCCAACATCTTCCATCATAGATGCCTCCTCATCGATATTTGGCGTAATCACCCGGAAGGCTGAGCAGCCTTGTTTAAACATTCCTGAAGTGAAGACAGACAGATTAACATATATGCACAAAACATACCCCCTATGTTTGCCCCTTCACTAAACTTACAAAGATAGTGCGTAAAATATTGTTAAAAAAGCTTCAAAATAGTCAGTCAGTCAGTCAGTCATTGTCCAACCCGCTATATCCTAACACAGGGTCACGGGGGTCTGCTGGAGCCAATCCCAGCCAACACAGGGCGAAAGGCTGGAACAAACCCTGGGCAAGGAGCCAGTCCACTGAGCTTCAAAATATTTGAAAGATAATTAAGCCAAGGAAAACTGCTCAAATAAGATAAAAAGTTGTTTACTTTCTGAATGATATTTCAATCCACAAAGAAAAATCCTGATTAATAAAAAATTCAAAAGTATCAAGAGTTTATTTAAAAAATGCTGTTTAATCAATAGGTTTTAATTTCCAAACATCTTGTTCAAGTTCATGTATATAGTCATGTGTACAAAGTGGTACAGCTACATTTCTACTTGTATGTCTCATACAGATAAACAATGAATATAACACCAAACATTACATATATTGTATATGCTATAAACCAAAAAGAAACAACAACCAAAACAGATGTCACTTAGAGCAAGTGTTGAGTAGACTTATGACTTGAGGGTATCACCTTACATACTCATGAATACTATTATTTTTGTAATGTCATGAATACATGTTTGTGTAATGAAAGGTGAGATGCATTAAAATAGCACTCTATTACAGTTTACCTGCTCTAAACCAGCTTATTCAACTACAGGATCATAGTGAGCTGATTCCCAGTATAAGTTTGTGCAAGGCAAGCAACAACTCTGAACTGGGCACCAGTTCATTATAGGCCACACATGTATACTATGCAGTCATACAGGATTTGTTTTCTAGTGACCACTGATCCACACTTACAAGTTTCTGGGATGCAAAAGAAACTTCACCACCTGAAGAAAACCTAGACTGAAAACATTTTAGCTTCTCATAGAGATGCATCTAGGCAGGACCACTTGCCCTGCTTTAATGTCACAGCACAAATGACAGAGTTGTAACAATTTTAATGTAAATAAGCAAACTGACAAGAGATAAACAAGCTCACCCAGTTGTTTCTGATGCTTCTTTGTATGGGCAGAGGACATGCAGGTGATGGGTGTAACAGAGCAAGATGCAGAAGACAGGAAGATATGGAAAAAGATGTTCCGCTGTGGCAACCCCTAACGGGAGCAGCCAAAAGAAGAAGACTCCACAGTGCAATGTGTTCAGCAATTTGTTTGCGTATGGTGTTCTCCAAATGCATCAATTAACTATCAGGATTTCAATTAACTATAATTTATTTTAAATCATGTGTGTAATCTATTGGGCTGAAAAGTGAAAGTGACTTTTATACAAATAACATGAACTGAATATAAATAATTTTAAACAGCTTTACCATCCAGGGTTGGTTTCTGTCTTACCCTTAAAGATGCTGGGAATAGTTTGTGATAGACAGCTTAGACTAGGTTCACCCAAAAGACAGCATTATTTTATTAGCAGTCAACTTATCTATATAATTATCAGAAAAGCAACACTGAGTACTATTAATTTACTGAAAAGCAATGCTCTTCACATTCTAAGGTTAGACACTGTATGAAATTTTATAATGATAATATAATAATAAATTAAATGTTTAAATGTAAACCTAATTTAAAATAAGGATTGCTCAGATCTGCAGTGGACCACTCTAGAGACCCAGAGATGTCCTCCCTGTGTTTGCTTCTTGTTTTAACAATTTACTTTAGTTTTAATTCCACATCTCTGGCTCTGGGTAAATATAGGTATATGCATGAGTCCATCCTGTGATGGACTGACACCCTATCTAGACTTGGGACATATTTTGCTGTCAGTGGTCCTAGCACAGGTTTTGACCCCTGGCAACATGCTACCTTGATTTAGTTGGTTCTAAAATGTATGTCATTCTTCACTGCAAATGATTCATCAGTTACTCTTGATGAAAAAACTGAGATAAAATTTTAAATACAATTTAATTGCTAGTTAATGCTGGTTTGAAATCGGACAGACTGATGCTTGAATCAAATCACAATTTTAGTTCCTCTCCAAGCTATCTTGGATTTATGATGGTTGGGAAAGAAGAGGGAAAAAAATAAATATACATTAAATGGAATAATCTAAACAGAATTAGCTGTTACCATCTGTGTGTACATCTTCAGTTTGTAGTCATTATTATACTCATGATAAGTAAGCAACAGTGATTTTAGTACAAACCGGATTCCAAAAAAGTTGGGACACTATACAAATCGTGAATAAAAACTGAATGCAATGATGTGGAGGTGCCAACTTCTAATATTTTATTCAGAATAGAACATAAATCACGGAACAAAAGTTTAAACTGAGAAAATGTATCATTTTAAGGGAAAAATATGTTGATTCAGAATTTCATGGTGTCAACAAATCCCAAAAAAGTTGGGACAAGACCATTTTCACCACTGTGTGGCATCTCCCCTTCTTCTTACAACAATCAACAGACGTCTGGGGACCAAGGAGACCAGTTTCTCAAGTTTAGAAATAGGAATGCTCTCCCATTCTTGTCTAATACAGGCCTCTAACTGTTCAATCGTCTTGGGCCTTCTTTGTTGCACCTTCCTCTTTATGATCGCCAAATGTTCTCTATAGGTGAAAGATCTGGACTGCAGACTGGCCATTTCAGTACCCGGATCCTTCTCCTACGCAGCCATGATGTTGTGATTGATGCAGAATGTGGTCTGGCATTATCTTGTTGAAAAATGCAGGGTCTTCCCTGAAAGAGATGACGTCTGGATGGGAGCATATGTTGTTCTAGAACCTGAATATATTTTTCTGCATTGATGGTGCCTTTCCAGACATGCAAGCTGCCCATGCCACACGCACTCATGCAACCCCATACCATCAGAGATGCAGGCTTCTGAACTGAGCGTTGATAACAACTTGGGTTGTCCTTGTCCTCTTTGGTCCGGATGACATGGCGTCCCAGATTTCCAAAAGAACTTGAATCGTGACTCGTCTGACCACAGAACAGTCTTCCATTTTGCCACACTCCATTTTAAATGATCCCTGGCCCAGTGACAACGCCTGAGC
The DNA here is from genome assembly GCF_016835505.1 of Polypterus senegalus. Lineage (NCBI taxonomy): Eukaryota > Metazoa > Chordata > Cladistia > Polypteriformes > Polypteridae > Polypterus > Polypterus senegalus. Next base: position 130,364,806 of record NC_053155.1, read on the forward strand.
TTGTGGATCTTGCTTAGAAATGGCTTCTTCTTTGCACTGTAGAGTTTCAGCTGGCAACGGCGGATGGCATGGTGGATTGTGTTCACTGACAATGGTTTCTGGAAGTATTCCTGAGCCCATTCTGTGATTTCCTTTACAGTAGCATTCCTGTTTGTGGTGCAGTGTCATTTAAGGGTCCGGAGATCACGGGCATCCAGTATGGTTTTACGGCCTTGACCCTTACGCACAGAGATTGTTCCAGATTCTCTGAATCTTCGGATGATGTTATGCACAGTTGATGATGATAGATGCAAAGTCTTTGCAATTTTTTGCTGGGTAACACCTTTCTGATATTGCTCCACTATCTTTCTGCGCAACATTGTGGGAATTGGTGATCCTCTACCCATCTTGGCTTCTGACAGACACTGCCACTCTGAGAAGCTCTTTTTATACCCAATCATGTTGCCAATTGACCTAATTAGTGTTAATTGGTCTTCCAGCTCTTCGTTATGCTCAAATTTACTTTTTCCAGCCTCTTATTGCTACTTGTCCCAACTTTTTTGGGATTTGTTGACACCGTGAAATTTTGAATCAACATATTTTTCCTTTAAAATGATACATTTACTTGGATTAAACGTTTGATCTGTCATCTACGTTCTATTACAAATAAAATATTGACATTTGCCATCTCCACATCATTGCATTCAGTTTTTATTCACAATTTGTTTAGTGTCCCAACTTTTTTGGAATCTGGTTTGTAAGTAACTAATATTCCGTCAGGTAAATATGCTATGGAATCCTTTGATGAAGGAAGATATAGAAATGTTTACATAGGTCATAGCCAGTTTAGTTAATTTAACTAAATGTATGATTCACTGTATGACACTAGGCCTTAAAGTACAATGAGCCTGGTGCTAAAAACTACACAATTTCAGTTTGGCAGTCATGGGACAAACATTTCAATTTAGCCAGTAAATGTAAACATATGTTTATATAATTGTGAGGAGAAACAGTACATTGGCAAGGCTGTATCATTTTGTCCATGATATTGTAGCATCATCTCTCTCTGTGTGGTGGGCATACCATCATGTTTTCAGCAAATATGGCTACAGTGCGATACTCAAATTTGTTGTTCTGTTTCTATAATTTTTTTTATTGAAATGAGTAAAAACACATGCACAATTATGTAGTTAGCACAAAAACAGCAAAACTGCATATTTGATTGAAATTTATTAAATTAATTCGCATCCTCCTTTTTTATTATTAAGCTGTAGGGAGTCATGACTCGCTTTTTAAAAAGATATTCTATTTGTAAAATAAATATGTCATGTATCGACTATGAGTTTCTCTCTTGGGGTAACACACACAAACTGGTACATACATTGATCTTATCTTATTGACCCAAGACACAAAAGGGAAAGGGCACAGAGAGCAAACACTGCACTCCAAAAAAAAAAAAAAAAACTATAGTTGTGCATATGGAACCTACAACTTGCAAGAATATGGGTTGTTATTTAGCACTGACTACCAATACCTTTTTGTTGATAAATATTCTCTTTCTGAAACGACAGCCTGACCACTGAGTGACTTTTTTTAATCTGCTTTAATAACCAAGGCTAAATCTCTTTAAAACAAATTGATAAAACTCATTTAAAAGATGGAAGATCTCAACAAACTAAATCAAACTAATCTCTTTTCTGTCTAATGATAATTATTTACTGTGATTTCTGGTTTAATTAATTATTTTTGAGTAACAGCCAAGAAATGTTTGGACATTTTTAACGATTTTCCTCATTTTAAGCAAAGATCAGTGATTTTTCAAAATGCATAATAAGGAAATAAATTTTAACTCTCAGTTAGCCTGACCTGTACAAGTCATATTGTTACTCCATTCTTGGCTTTAATACTTTCACAATTTAAGGTTCGGTATTGTGTTAGTAGAATGAATAACACAGTACAAATGCATCCTTATGATTATAGTATTATAAATGTTCTATGCAACATTCTACTAAGTTGTGGTAATAGACTAAAAGAGTGCAGTGCAAATCATATATATTTTGAAGATATTAACAGTAGCTTGAAAGAAGGGTGAAGTTATCTATACTTTTTTATGAATCCTGTACTTTTTTAAGATGTTTTCTAAATTACATTTACTTTTACTTTTGTTATACTGAATATGAAATCACCACTAGATATTATTAACACCCCACCATCTGTCTCTACCATTTATGAATGGTTAAGTTGATGATTTTGAATTTTGTAATGCTGATAATTAATTTTGGAAAAAGACACGTAACAAGAATTTGAAGATTAATAGTAGAATTTAGCAACTGCCTCTATATTAGCATATGAAATGTACTTATATTTATTCAAAAAATGCATTATCTTAAGATATTTCTCAAATCTAATTAAATGTTGCTGATTCCGTCTCTTGACAACTTCAGTATGAAACAAAAAATTATTACATAAATATATAGGATACAATTCTGCCAGAAAAAAATATTATTTAACTTGCCTTTCCTTCGAAGATATTCAGCCACCAGAGCTGCCACATGTACATAGCACATTGCTGCCTAAAGAATAAACATGATTAACTTATATGATAATAAAGTAAAATAATTAAAGTTCATAAGTAAGCTAAAGAAAATTCTCTAGCTCCCTATTCTGTAAAATATATATTACCATCCAAAAAGAGGGAATTTCACACAAAAATTTGTATTCAAATACAAAACAGTGACTGTTAAATGTGAAAGTACTAACTTCAGAAAGATCGCCATTTTTCACATGAATTCTTGCCATGCTGTCTAACCAGGTTTTTCTGAGCTCTGGTGTACTGGCATAGGATTTGGCCAGACTGTACTGCAAATCGACAAGCATTTCTGGATCATTTTCATGCTCCTTCATCTGAGCTGTAGCCATCAACACAGTACGGATTCGCTTCGTCAAATCTTTCACATCTGAAGGGAATGCTGTGTTCTAAACTCACACAACAGAAAAGTCACATATTAATAAGAGTATAAAAGTAATACAATATGCAGGCAGCATTGAAGTTCAATCAAGTTTAAATGCATTGCTATTGTCTGTGCATTCAATAAATTTGCAAGCATATCTTGTGAAATATTAAAATTAGTATGTATAGATTCTACTGATTAGTTATTCAGCTAGAGAACAGAGTTCCATCACAGAACAATCATTATTATTATTACCGTAAAAGTACAGAAGGCTCTTTTAAGATAAGGTTCAATGGGATGTCTTATTGAAGAATTAATTACATTGAACAATACAACAAACTTTTGTTACTTTAAAAAAAAAAAACTAGCTGTGTTACCTGGCTTTGTTTGGGAAGTTTTGAAAGACACTGGGCATCAGTTATTCTATAGTGACATTGGTTAATTGGGTGTATCAGAAGTGCTATGTAACTAAGTGTTTTTCTGTATACAATATGTAAAGGTTGTTTTAACCATAGGCTACTATTATTAGGAGGCAGTGTGATACAATGTTGAAGGCTTTGGACCTAGGACTTAAGACCCAGAGTTGTATATAGACACACTGTGCAGATGTTTTCTCTTGCAAGAAGTTATTCAAGATTTCTTTTCCCTTGAATGTTAAAAAATAATGCAATTTAAATACACATGGTTTACGAATTATGTGGGTTAGGTTAGGATTATCACAGAGTAAAAGTTGTTATTTATTAAAAAAATAAATGAGATTTCAAAATGTTAATACTGTCATAAATTATAAGAAGACTTTGCTAAATTTCAGTTATAGGCTCCAATGATTTCACTATTTAAGATGGTCCCATCTTTCTGTTCTTTTACTGTATTTACCTACCTTAACTGTCTTGTCACTGTTGGCACAGTTATTTATAATGGACAGGGACTGCTGGAACCTTGTTCCACCGATTCCAATAACATCAGCAATCAACTGGCTGACTGCGATAACCACCTAGACAAGTATTTCATAACACAGTGAGTAATAGGACCTGGATATGTTGGATATTCATTCTAAAATAAACATGCTTGATATGGCCTGAATAAAAAAACAACTGAGCAGAAACAACATTTTCTTTCTATATTAATATATAACAACATTCTTTTAAACAAAAGACACATAATAAGAATTAATGTAGTTATATTGTTATTAAACATTCATTCTGATATTGCTATCTTTTCATTTTCCTCTAAAATAATTAATTAATATATATTATTATTCGTTCAACTTCCATATTGATGTAAAACCATGAAGGGAAAAACAACATGATTCAAAACATGTTTTTCTAACTGAAAGAACAGTCATTGACGATGCAAAAAAAAAGTATATAAAGACTATAAACCTTCTAATTCCAATGCATATTTTAATAAACCTGCTATCAAACATAAAAATTGACTGACCTGGAGGTGTGTTCTTACAAAGGACTTCTTTCCAGTGTAATCAAAATTTGATTTCATAAGAAAATAGAGAAGGTGTGCAGCATCACTTCTGATTGTACTCAGCTTTGAGTTACAGCACTTAAGGATTTCATAGCAAAAAGCAGCACACATATCTGCTCGTCCTTCAAAAAATGTGCAAGGAAACTAAAAAAGCAAAAAAAAGAAAAGTAGATTACTAGAAATCCATCATGCTCTTACTATGGATCTTTTTTGTACAGCTTGGGGGAACCTGTTATGAACCTTGTCCACCTTAACAGGAGAAAGATTACAAGCACTTACCTTCAGGTGTAGTATGGGTTCTGTGTTTTGTGATCTTTAAATATTGATTAACTATCTAACAACATGTACATTATGAAGTACACATTTCATGGATTTGAGTGATTTTCCTACCAATTTATTTAATTTGTTTGTCCTGTGTGTTGCATCACAGTATACTCTGGTGCCAAACTACGAGATAGTTTGCAAATATGAGAACACTAGTTTGCACATCCTTTACTTGTGTTTAGTTACTTAATCTAAACACCTTAGAAATTTGCTTTCTAAAATAAAGTAATTCATTTATGTGTTATAAGTTATCATTATAGTCTTGAATGCGTCATAATCTTTTTTCATTGTGGATCTCGAACAAATGTAGTGGTCTCAATCCACAAGGTAAAAAACCTTTAGAATTTGGAACAATGTGTCAATGTCATTCTGGTCATTCATACTTTGCCTCTTTCATATTAAAGAAAAATCTTGACCAATGTAAATATTTGTGAAGCTATTACAGTCTGATGTCACTCCTTTCAATGAGCATATTATGAGACTCCAATTAAGGCACTTTCTGGGTGCCTTGTCCGTTGTCTGTGGTGAGTAATGTCTCGGTGAAGGAGATATTTTAATTGCAACTTCACTCGGTGGTGCCCGAGGTGACGCTCATCTGGTAATGGGTGACTTCAATGCGACCACTGGCACTGATGGGGCTGGCTATAAGGATTGTGTTGGTTCCCATTGGTCTGGTGACCGTGGTGCAAATGGCTCCATGTTCCTTGACTTTGCAAAAAATCAGAGGCTGCGGATTGCTGGATTCTGCTTCCAGCGCCTTGAGCTGCATCGTTGGAATTGGTAGTCCAATACAGGTGGTATGACGAAGGAGATCAATCACATCTTCGTGGGGATATGCTGGAGGTTCCTAAAGTACTGCAGGATCTACAGAAGTGCCCAGTTTGTTTGCACCCTGAATATCACAGGGAGGAGTCACAGCACACGGTTTGATGGAAACTCCAGTCTGTACCAGGAACTGAGAAGGATGGCTGTGCGGGCTCTGATGGCAGATAAGGGGGCATTTGTTAAGAGGAATCTGTGAGCAAGTGAAACACCATCTATGGACTAGAGATCCATGTCCTGCTTACAGAGGAACTGAATATTTACATATATCTAAATCTGTTCCTCGGAGAGTTGTAGTCAAGATGGGTGATGGAAAGGTCCTTACGGATGATGCTGCAGTTGTGACCCACTGGACTGGCTACTTTGAGCAGCTTCATTGATTTGGCCACTTTGTTATGTAAATAAATGCACAATGCACTGATTTGCTCCAATCTTTGTTGTTTGTGTCCCCACTGTCCTAGCTACTCTGATCATGACTATTGATGTCCAGGTTCAAGGAGTTGATGCAGGCGACTCGGGCATCACAGACATATACAGTTTTAGCTTAGCATCAGAGATGTTTAAATATTCATGCTTAAATCAGTATGTATTCATATCAGAATCTCTGCAAAGTTACACTCCACTGGCTGCCCTGGAACAGAAAGTGACTGATTGCTTGCGAAGAAACAGCCTTATGTATGAGACATGATTCACCACAAGGACAGGATGTCGATCCAGGACTGCCATAAGTACTCATCCATCTTCCATTCACATTCCCCTCCCTAACAGTATTAATAAAGCATTGTGAATCTTCCCTCATTACAGTGCACCATTATCCACTTATGTATAGCTTTGCCATATGTACCTATTTGGATCACCCTTACATTTCATATATACAGTGCTGAACCAAACACTGTTTTCTGTATATGAGGAATTGTGACATAACATAGGCTGCACTGTAATATCGATGAAAGTGTACTGCCTTGCACTACACTATGGTGTGGTTTGACAGAATAATATATTTAATTATACATTTGTATGTAAATAAAATACAAGTATATTGAAAATAAAAAAATATGCAAGATTTTGTTAGCTACTCCAGTCCCTGGGGACACTACAAAGGCCAAGGATGGACCACAACTAGTCTGGGTACTGAAATTGCATTTGTTATTTTGAAGCACATTTTCGGAAACATCATTAGGAACATAGAAAGGGAGGAAAACCTCTACATAATTTCATAAATTCCTAAACACTGAAATGCAAAAATTGAACAGCAAAGTACAAATACAATCGAAGAATCGCTCTGATGGACAGTCACAGCCTACCACAGAGTGCCAAGAATGTTAATTCTAGCTGTTAACAACAGCAACTTTGAACATTAGGATAAAATGTACCAATCTACTTTTATTGCTTGAAATTTGACTGCATGAAACTTAAGTGCCTTAACCTCAAATATTAAGCCTGTGGCAAATAGAGAACCAATGGCCTAGCTACCATTCCAAACTACCTTTACTCAGGATTAACACTTTGAGGGGAAAAAATAATTCTCATTGCAAAAAGATATCCCAGGCAGGATTTGAATAGTGCCAAATAGTACCAAACTACCTTTACTCAGGATTAACACTTTGAGGGGAAAAAATAATTCTCATTGCAAAAAGATATCCCCGGCAGGATTTGAATAGTATCAACTCACTCAGGGTCAGTTCTTGTCTTTAACAAATTAATTCTTTGTGTGAAACACTTCAAGTATCTTTGACTTATATAAAACATATTTTGTTTTGTTTGGATCAGTATATTGCTAATGTAGCTTTTTAATTAAAAAAAGGAAATTTAATCTATACATGGATTAATTTTCAATACTTTTTCTTAATGAAGACAGATAAGTCACTTTCAAGATTCAAGAGTTTTTTTGTCAAACAAACAGTTATACAGCTGCAATGTGCAGTGAAATGAAAAGCTAGCCTACTCCAGGATTGTGCAAAACAATAGGAAACACACAATGGAATAAGTAATAAAATTAAGAAAAATATAATAAAATTAAACAAATTAGATAACATTAACCAACTTAAATTAAATTAATTTAAACTAGAGTAAAATTAAGTTAAAATCTGAAACAGCAAAAAGTGTAAAATAAGTTACAGTGAGTGTGTATGAGTTTTAGGTTGAAATATTTGTTGGCATTTCAGAGTTCAGGATCGTGATGGCCTGAGGAGAAATGTTCCTCTTGAGCCTTTCAGGTTTTGCCAATAGGCTGTGCAGCCTCTTGCCTGAGTTGAGTAGGCTGAACTGTTTCTTGCTGGGGTGGGCAGAGTCCATGATTATTTTAATTGCCCTGGTCCTTAAACGCTTGGTGTAGATATCAGAGAAGGCATGCTGAACTAATCTCTGCTGAACACACCACTCATTGCAGGGCTTTGTGATCCTGGACTGAGCCATTCCCAAACCATGATGGGCAGCACTGTGTTAGGATGCTTTCTATGGCACTGGTGTAAAATGTTTTCAAAATACAAGGTGTGGCAGAAAAGTAATGAGACTGATTTTTTATTTACCAAAGTTTTTATTTTTTTCAATCATCAACGTTATCCCTTCAAAGTAGTTCCCTTGGGCAGCTACACATCGATGGAGACGTTGTTCCCACTGTTGGTAGCAGCGCTGGAAGTCTTCAACCGGTATGGTCTTCAGCATGTCCATTACACTCTTTTGGATGTTTTCTAAAGTCCGAAATGGCGTCCTTTGAGGACATTTTCAGTTTAGGAAAAGGAAAAGTCACATGGACTGAGGTCAGGTGAATAAGGGGGCTGGGGAACCACAGGAATGCCTTTTGAGGTCAAAATTTCTGTTATGGAGAGGGCAGTTTTTCGGCACCATTTTGGCACAGACCTTTCGCATGTGCAAATGTTCAGTCAAAATTTGATGAACGGTAAATCTGTTCAAATTTAATTGTTCACTCAACATTCTTAATGTTAAACGACGGTCTGATCTCACAAGAGTGTTCACACATTCGATGTTTTCATTGGTTTTCAAAGTTGAAGTCCTCCCTGAACGGTGTTCATCTTCAGCGTGTTTTCTGCCTTCCAAAAATTATTTGTGCCAGCGAAAAGCTTGAGCTTGGGATAAAGAATGTTCCCCATAGGCCTGTTTTAACTTTTCAAACGTCACACTTGCCGTTTAATGGCACAACGTTGCTCCAAATTCTGCTGTTCCATTTTGCATGACGCACAACCAAAAACACAACTTCGCTAATAGCAGTCACAAAAATCACGTAGTTAGCGGAAGGAGTTGAAACTTCGCACTGAGCTATGGGAGGGTACTGATACATGTGCTCTATCAAGGACAACAGCGCAGCGTTGCCAGATCGGTTGCAGTGTTGCCAGTCTCGTTACTTTTCTGCCACACCTCGTAGGTGGGGAGACTTTGAATTTCCTCAGCAACTTCAGGGGATAAAGGTACTGTCTTGTCTTCTTAACCTGAGTTTTTGTGTACTGGTTCCATGTCAGGTCCTCGGTGATGTACATACCCAGGTATCTGAAGTCGCTCACCCTCTCAACAGGAAGTCCAGGCTGCCGGGGATGTAGATCTGCTGTTGATTCCACATGAAATCCACCATTAGCTCTTTGCTCTTGCTAACATTCAGTGAGAAGTTATAAGTTTGGCGACACACTGCCACATTCTGTACCTTGTCTAGATACACCTCCTCGTCATTGTTGGAAATGAGGTCTAAGACCACTGTTAAATATGGTGTTGGAGCTATGTTTGGCACACAATTGTGTGTGTAAAGGGAATGCAACAGAGGACTCAGTACATAGCCTTGTGGAAATCCTGCGTTGACAATGATAATGCTGATAGAAGTAATTGCCTGCTCTCACCACAGGAGGCCTATCCATAAGAAAATCCAGCACCCAGTCACAGAGGGGGATGTTCAGTTCTAGGTATTTAAGCTTTGGGGGGACCATGGCATTAAAAGCCAAGCTGTAATCTATAAACAATAATCTTACATAATTCCCCTTGTTTCAATTCTGATAAAGTAAAATATTACTTTATATATTGCGTAAATGTATGTTTACTTGTCTAGTATGCAAATTCACAACCTTTGATCTACCTCCTTCCAAATATTGCACAAATTCTACATTTGTCCAGGTATTTGTCCAAAATTTAGTTGGTGCCCCAACCCCAGGCAGTACCAGGTACCCCTGCTAGTTTATAAAATGCCCTGGATTTCAGTTGGTGGAGGCAGAAATTGCCCCTAACATTATTTCTCACTCCAATTATACTATATGCATAAATTCATTAAACGGTGTACAAATACTGGTACTTAGAAGCTCAATGGCTAAAGCATCATTCCAGACAGATAAATCTTATACATAGAAAAGATGAAAATGAGTTATAAAACCTAAGAAACAGAATTTTGTAATTTAAACACTAAATAAAGAAGTATTCTGTAATGACTTTAGCACTGCATTGTGGGTCTCATTCGATCACATTTAATACAATGGAGGAACAGGGTTAGATCATTCTCATGCAAAGTTTAATGCAAATTGATAAATGTGTATTTTTATTTTGACATCAAGAATTTCATTAGTATTAAAAAAATGTCTGACCTTCCTTTCCAGTAAAGAAAATATTTTTCTTCATCATTTTAAGTTTTAAATTAAATTGCATATAGTTCAAGAAATTGTGAATAACTTTATTACAGCATGAAATTAACATTTAAATACATAATTAAAAAAAGCTACTAACCTTGTAAATAAATGTTCTCAATGAAGTAAAGACCTGCTTAAGTGCCATTTCGGACTGATTGATACGAAGGAATGTGAGATAGACATCAAAGACTTTCTTCATTAAAGGATTATGTCCATGATCTGCACAAAGTTGTTGCTACAAAAAGTGATAGATAAAAGAATCGACAAATGTCCATTAGTCAGTGTTTTTGCCAACAAGGTTTAGGTTGCATTTCATGAAACATTTCTGGAAGACTGTAAAGAAACTGAAGTTATGTCTGATATACAGTTTGAATCATAACAATTGTTCTGAAGTTCCAAGGCGCTTAAAAATAAGTAACTGACATGCCGTGCTATAAAAGGCCCTTATTTGCCACCAAAAGCCTAAAACAGTCTTTTTTTAGGAAAAAAAAACCCACTACTTAATAATTTATAAAATGTTTTTTTTATTAAACTCTTAAACAGCTACTACAGAACTGATGAAAAGAAAAATGCCAATAAAGTGACTGTTTGTATCATTATAAGCTTAACAGTTGTGGTGAGAGGTGTATATACACATATATATGTATATATAAATGAATTGTATATAATTAGATGATAAGCACTACAGTTCCCATGATGCTTTCAGACAGGACAAACGGGGACTGTGGAAGTGATGGGTATTTTTGTTGAGTTGTTGGATTGAGTACTAAAAACCGTGCATTGCATTTAGTAACCTGTTTGAGTCTTGATTGTCTTTAATCAAGTAAGACCGAGGTGGCATGACATGGTGTCAGAAGTGGTCTTGAAGTAAAAACAGCAATAAAAGCCTCCTTGAAGACCAAAAAAAAAAAATATCAAATTTAATGCAACTGAGCCCTTTGATTTCCGTCAGCCAACGGCGTGGCCAGCATGGATTCAGCGATTTACACGTTTCAGAATTGCCACAAAACTCAACAAAGAACAAGGGGAAGTGTAAGTAAATGCCTTAATTTATGCTATCTGAAAAGAAGCCAAGGCAATATTTGGCGCGTTCACTTTCTAAGTGGGGACGAATGCCAATAATTTTGAAGACGTGGTAGGAAAATTCAGTGCACATTTTATTCCACGTAGAAATGTGATTTGTGAAAGAGAATGTTTTCATCAGCGTTCGCATACGCCAGAGGAGATGATTGAAGCCTGTGTGAGCTTGCTGAATATTGCGAGTTTGGCGATATGAAAGAGCAGCAAATTAGAGACATGATTGGAATTGCGGACCATGATGTCTCACGGAAACTACAGATGGAAAGTGATTTAACCTTGGGTCATGCGGTGCAAATTGCACGCCATTCGGAGCTTGTTACAAAGCAGAACGCCACAATCACAGATGCAAACGCCGGGGCGCTAATGGTGCAGCGCGGAGGAGGAAAACGGCATCCTGGAAGAAAAAGACAGTATGGCAAGAAGGCACAGCAAGAGCAAACGCCAACAGAGAAAACACACTGTTCAAGATACAACAGATCGCATGACCCGAGAGACTGTCCAGCTTATAATAATAACTGCTGTAAGTGTAATAAAATGGGACACTTGCTGTTGTTTGTAAAATTAAGACAGAGCAGTTGTGGTAAAAGATGCAGACAGCAATAATGAGCTGTTTTTTTTGGGGAGCGTGGAGGAACCTAATTCTGAGAGCCACTGGCAAGTAAAACTCCCAGTGTGTGGTAAAGTAGTAACTTTTAAGATTGATACTGGAGCAGATATCACACTTATGTCACGTAGCACATATGTGGCTCTCCCAAATCCCCCTCCTTTAGTTAAAACATCAGCAATCCCCAAGAGTCCAGGTGGGGCAGTAAAAATAGTTGGAATATTTTTTGCAGAAACTGAAAGAAAAGGAGCAAAGTACAAGCTCTGTATTATTGTAATGGATGAACAATATGCTAACAACTTTTTAAGTAGAAGTGCAGCATGTAGTATGTGGTTAGTTATTAGAGCTGACCAAGTCAGTGCATGTGTTTTTGGGGAAATAGGTCTTTTAAACTGTAAGCCAGTTAAGATAGAACTAAAGTCCAATGTGCAGTCATACAGCTTTGCCACACCACGCAGAGTGCCATTCCCTTTGATGCAAAAGGTGGATGAGGAATTGAAACGTATGTAGTCAATTGGGATATGTGAAGTAACTGAGCCCACTGAATGGTGTGCTCCCACTGTTCCAGTTACGAAAGTGAATGGAAAGATAAGAATTTGTGTAGATCGCAAGCAACTAAACAAAGCTGTTAAAAGGGAGAAGTTTATCTTGCCAACACTAGAGGATATAGCGCTGAGACTTACAGAAACTGGTGTTTTTCCACTCTTGATGCATCCTCTGGTTTTTGGCAAATCCCGTTGGACCCCAAGAGTGCAATGTTAACTACATTTATAACTCCCAAAGGCACATTTTGTTTCAGGCGTTTACCATTTGGAATCTCCTTAGCACCTGAAATACTTCAATGAGAAATGAGCAAACTGTTTCAAGATCACACAGGTACAGATGTTGTTATGGATGATATTTTATTATATGGTAAAGACCAGGCAGAACATGATAAAAATCTAGATGCAGTCTTGAGAACAATACAAGAGTCGGGACTGAAGCTTAACAGGAACAAATGTCAGTTCAGTAAGAGTGAACTGTGATTCTGTGGGCACGTTATTAGCAAAGAGGGGGTGAAGCCTGATCCTACCAAAATAAAAGCAATCGCTGATATGCCAAACCCAGTAGAAGTTTCACAGCTTAGGCAACTTCTAGGCATGGTAAACTATCTGGGTAAGTTCGTGCCAGATCTTTCAACAGAGATTCATCCTTTAACAGAGTTACTGAAGAAAGACGCAGAGTGTGGGTGTGAGACGCACCACAACAGCAAGCATTTGAAAGGGTCAAAAAAATGTTATCATCCACATTAGCCTATTATGATTTGCAGAGGCCCACAATTGTGTCAGCTGATACTAGCAGCTACGGCTTAGGAGCCGCATTGCTGCAAATACATGGAGACAGAGCATAGCCTGTGGCATTTTGCTCTACAACATTGACAAAGGCAGAGCAGCGATACTCACAAATCGAAAAGGAGTGTCTTGCGGTGGCACGGGCATGCGAGAGGTTTGCCCATTACCTCCATGGGTTAAGAGAGTTCATTCTGCAAACAGATCATAAACCCTTAGTCCCATTAATCAACACAAGTGATCTTGATAAAACACTCCTGAGATGTCAACATCTCCTGATGCGTTTGATGAGATTTAATGTAAAAGCTGTACATGTTCCAGGCAAGTTACTTTTGGTGGCTGACACACTGTCACATAATACAGTGCATGATAAAGAATACCCCAATACAGAGGCAGAGGTACAGGCCTATGTTGAGTCGGTGATCAAGTCCAGGCCAGTGTTGGAACCAAAGCTAAAAATAATTAAGGAAGCTACAGAGAAAGACTTTGCATTATGCAAGGTAAAAGAGTTTCTCAGTAATGGTTGGCCTCGTCATGTGCCTTATGAGCTGCAAAGGTTTCATGCGGTAAGGGCATCTTTCACTGAAGCTGAGGGCTTATTTTTGTATGAGGACAGGATTGTCATTCCAGTTGCTCTTAGAGAACAAATTTTAGATCATTTATATGAAGGACACCTTGGGTTAACAAAGTGCAGACAAAGGATTAAAATGTCTGTATGGTGGCCAGGGATTGGAGTAGAGATTTGCAAAAAAGTGTCAAACTGTAACTTTTGCAAAGAACATAAGCCTACTCAAAGGAAAGAGCCACTTATACCTAGCACTTTACCACCAGGACCCTGGTATAAGATAGGGGCAGACCTGTGTGAGCTCTCTGGAAAAGATTACCTAGTGGTGGTGGATTATTATGCAAGAGATATAGAAACAGCACAGCTACAATCAACTACAAGTCAGCATATCATTGTTAGACTTAAGACCATGTTTGCAAGATGAGGAATTCACTTTGTAATGGAGTTAAAATTGCTGGTGAAGGACTGTGCTTATGCAAACGAAGATGAGATGGTCAGGGATAGAATAGTGTTTGGCACAAACTCAGCAAAAGTGCGAGAGAAACTTAAGTGCCGGGTCTGAGCTAACATTAAATAAAGCCATGGACATCGCAAGATCGCATGAGATATTCGCGAGATACAAGTTTAATGAGAAGATGCTGGGTATAAACGAGACTTTTGATCACTTTGTAACAGAGTTAAAATTGATGGTGAAGGACTGTGCTTATGCAAACGAAGATGAGATAGTCAGGGATAGAATAGTGTTTGGCATAAACTCAGCGAAAGTGTGAGAGAAACTTTTAAGTGCCGGGTCTGAGCTAACATTAAATAAAGCCGTGGACATCGCAAGATCGCACGAGATAGCACAACCACAGCTGAGAACCTTCGATGCATGTACTCCGAGCAGCTCACGTGAACTGACTGTGAACGCAGTACGCACCCAAAAATCAAGACCTCCAAAGAACGCTGAACAAAAAACTCATTACACAATTGAGAAGGCAGCAAAAGAATATGAAGCGTGTGACGCATACAAGCATATTCATAAGTGCAGGTACTGCGGAAACAAAGCACACGGTGGAAAAAGTCAATGTCCAGCTATAGGAAGACAGTGTAAAAAATGTGGTAAATTGAACCACTTCGCTAAAGTTTGCAGAACTGGGAAAAATAAACCCGTGTATGCAGTGTGTGATGTCTCAGATAAAGAGGAAGACAAGCTGTTTATTGATGCAGTAAGAAAGTAACAACCGTCTGAATCTGAACAAGCCTTTGTAGACATATCAATAGGAAAGCAAGGTGTAAAGCTTAAGTTTAAATTAAGTTCATAGACACGCTGCTGCTAAATATTTGCAGGTAAATCCACAACTTAATACTGGGAATGCCTGTTAAACATCTTAGATTCACGAGTACCGATTTGGGTAGTGAACACTTCGATGAATGAAACCTGTTATCTTTACAACGGTTGACAAACATGGAATATAACTTGAACATAACACATCCTCCAAATACGAACCTGATTGAAAGAAATAATGATAATCAAATCCTTGATGACAGCAACACTCATAACAGTCACAAAACAATTACATTGACAATCATGTTACGTTATTTTTAAAATGTTTCCTTTTCTTTTTCATAACTTCTTTAACACACTATTTCTCCGCTGCGAAGCGCGGGTATATTGCTAGTATATACTGTATATATATATATATACATATATATATATATATATATATATATATATATATATATATATATATAAATAAATTGTATATAATTAGATGTTAAGCACTGTAGTTCCCAGGATGCTTTCAGACAGGACATACGAGGACTGTGGGAGTGATAGGTTTTTTTGTTGAGCTGTTGGATTGAGTAATAAAAAACATGCATTGCATTCAGTAACTCATTTGGGTCTTGATTTTCTTTAATCAAGTAAGACCGAGGTGGCATGACAACAGTGTTTAGAACAACATAAATTGTTCACATAGCCACCACTGAAAAGTGCCTCTACACTCAAAAAGACTGCCCAAGATTGCATGTAGCTATGAAGAGAATAATGGAAATTAAGTTGGATACCATTAACATTTTCTTTTATTGTGCCTTGTTATCTATACAATATATGTATTCCTATACTAACATTGTAAGTAGTATGTTAACATTTCTGATTATTCAAATTATGTATTAATGAAATATTCCTGATAGCTAATTAGATAAGCTGTGAGGTTGGTAGGGTTTGTAATGTCATTTGGTCATTACTGACCTATATAGTAACTGATGGCTGAAACAAAATCTAGTTAGCACTCTACTATAAGCATTTAATTAATACAACATCAAGTAAAGCACTATACAAAGCATACCTTGAATACCATTGAGAATAAGCTCAGTGTGTCTAGAACAGTTAGGCAGACTTCTGTAGCGATGTTGGCTTCCAGCAATGACTGATGAAGAACATCTGCATCTGAATGACTATAACCTGCACATAAAACAATCAATAAGGAATCGGACCAAAGCAGACAATTTAAATTAACAAGTAATTTCAGAGTGTAAACTAATGATTTAAAAAGACTGTCTATAAAAAAGGGAAAAGGGAGATGCAGCTGTTAAACGTTAAGATTTCTAGCATAGAAAGAAATATAATTGAACTTGTTGACAGCTAGTTAATTGCTTGTAATCTCAAAAGAATTCTTTTGCAACCAAATCTTATGTAATCTTCTGATACTGAGCAGGACCTACAGGCATTTAGAAAAAAAAGAAAAAAAAACTGCAATAAGAAAATATAGAAGCTGCAGGTAAGAATTGGCAGGTGGAGGAAATGGAGGCTTTAACAGGTACATTCCCAACTGAAAGGCATGCGTCAGGTTACAGGTGCATCCTTTGCTGGATGCCTGCTAGTTTGCAAGTTACAGTAGCTGTCAACCTGATTAAGTCTTACCATGATCTACAGAAATTCCAAGTACACTTGATATCTTTCTTACACTGAAAACACAGAAAAAGTCACTTTATTATGTATCTCTGGACAACCATCACAAAGTTTGTCATGGAAAAAAAAGAATTTTTACGAAAATAGGTAGCTGAATATAAAAATAGAATTTCTGATTGCCAGGAACCACAAACGAAACCCTTAATGGAGACATGATTATTTGGAAAAAAAAATTACAGATAGTTTGATTTCTTACTTGTTATTTTGAAAATGCAGTGGGTACTAAATGGACGGTAAGTCCATCATGCCGGGTACATAATCCACTTTTGAAGGCTGTGCCATGTGGCATCTAATAATCTTCCCATGTCTAAAAGGGTTTTCAACTTACTTCTCCAAAGACAAGTTGGATGGGTTAACATAAATTTTTAAATGATCCTCTGTGAGTGGGCACTTTGATTGTCTGGCACCCTTCTCTAAGTCTGTTTTATGCCTTCTGGTCAGTACTACCAGGATAGCATTGAGTCTTTCTGTGACACAACTTGAATTAAGAGTGTTTGAGAAGACAAGAATACAAAAAGTTATAGTGATGTTTCTGGTTGCTGGCCTTTCACACAACTTTGAAGACTGTTAATGTGAATACTATTGACCCTTAAAATGTCCAGGGTGTTCTGACATGTGAATTGTAAATCCAGATACATTCTTGAAATAGTTAATGTGGGAATTTCCTCAGATTTATGTCAGTCAGTCAGTCAGTTGTTTTCTAAACCAGGTGCTGGAGCCTATTCCAGGTAGGAAAATGGCAAAGGCAAGCACAAACCCTGGATAGGGCCCAAGTTAATCAAAGGGTGAACACACACACACACACTCACACCCCAGCCATAAACTATGGCCAATTTAATATCACCAATTCACCTAAACTGCATGTCTTTGGACTGTGAGAGGAAACTGGAGCACACAGAGGAAAACCACACAGACATGGGGAGAACATGCAAACTCCTCACAGGGAGGGCCTGGGACACTAACCCTGGTTTTCATATTTTGAGACAGCAGCACTACAACTGCAGCATTCATTTCTATGTACATACTATACTTTAAACTCAATCCAGTAGACATAACAAACACTCATTACAAAGAAATTCGCCAATTCAAAGCAATGTTTCTGGGGATGTATATTATGCCTATATTCCTTTTTTGCAAATCACTGAATTTATTATAATAAACTGTAATGCCATTTAAGTGCCTGCCCCACAGTCTTCCTCTTGCAGCAAATACATCACCTTTTCTACTTGGCTAAATAGCTCATGGGCTTCACCTTCACTGAAGGTTTAAAAAGCATTTATGGTTCACCAAAGGATCATTCACAGTACTCAAGCAAAATGTTATATACTGGGTGAGGAGACTGAGTCTGTGTGCAGGACCAGGTTTATATCTCTAATTAAAACCAAACTGAAAACATGAGTGGGAAAGAAGAAAAACTAAGGCAAAAAGGAAATTAATGAACTTGAAAAAAACAAAAACTTTACTTGAAAAAAAACTTCTACAATAAAACTAATTTGGAATTAAATTTGAACAAAAACAATATTTTTATTTTATTAACACAAATCAACTAATAAGGTCATTTCGTCATGCTAAATGCTATCAGTACATGTGCTTGGTTGGCCGGCTGCAGCCTAGACTGGGAAAGCAGGATTTGTACTCGATTCCAAGTTTGTTTTTTTTTGTTTGTTGATAAACAATAATTAAAATAAGTATATTAGTTAATTTAATAATAATTACAATAAATGCCAAATAAATTAAAAAAATATATAAATGTATAATGAAGTATAAAGATATAAGATTATGCCCATCTAACACGTTAATTTCCTTACATGTACCCCACTGTGAGGGATAGTTGGCTAATTGGTTTAACAAACTAAAGATAGCTTCAACAACTGAGTAGTGATTTTGATTGTTAATTTTGAAAAAAATGCATGTTCTAGATTAAACTTGCTCATTCTACCTTTCTAGTATTAGCATTAATACTTGTCTTCTGCTTATATTACCTTATTAACAACCTTAAAAGTTGTTGTATGGCAACAAGTGCATATTTATTCTATATTTACCCCATTTCATCATTAGGCATGCTGCCTCTGAATATACATTATTTCAGGGACTCACTGCCTGCAAAACTGAAATAGTCTTTGGCCCACAAATTGAGATCATCAAAAATTTTTTTTTCATTTTACAGTTCTTTGATTGGTGCATAATTAGATAATATAACTTAAAGCAGATTGGTGTAGCCATGACCAGAGAAAGTGTGAGCAAGAATTCACTCTGGGAATATTTTGTACTTGATAGACCTATAAACACAATTAACGATCATGCAGTAATGGGTGTTCCACTACTAAAAGTACTTTGGGGTCCACACCAGTGACAGGCTGGACTGGTCTAAACAAAGAGGAACTATACAAGAAAGGACAGAGTGAAGTATTTGTCATTAGGAGACCGCGTTCCTTTGAAGTAGGTAGTGACATCACTTTACATGTACGGGGCAAGTAACATCAGCTCGATAGAAGGGCAACCAAATCAATAAGCTGATTAAGAAGACAGACTCACACTCAACCCACCAGAGGTGGCATCGAAGGAGAGACTGAGCACGAAACTGATGGGTATTGTTGACTATGCTGCACAATCTCTTTTTGACAGATGAATACCAAGTACATTTAGGTAACAAATTATTAAAAAAAAAAGTGTGTCATGAAACTCTACTAGAGCTCGTTCATACCTACACCTTTATAACTCCTCACTGTGAAGGCTCTCTTATCATTAGTTAAGACAGAGGTTTTCTTCTTTTTTGTAATTTTTGTGCATATTTGGGCGGGTTCTTGTTATTTGTTACAATATTTCTTGAGCATCTGTAAAAAGCTAAATTTCCTCATTTGAGAAAAATAAAGTACTAACTATTTAATAACAATAACAATATTACTATTATAGCCTCTTGCAAGAATCTCATGTAAACAAACACTTAGATGGAATCTAGGCTTATTAAGACTGTGTACATTTTCACAAGCAAGTATTAAATGCAATAATGAAACACTGGAAAATAAAGATAGTAAACTTTAACATAAAGTACTTGAAATAACCTAATCAAATCAATCAAGCTACACATTGCCCTGGCTCAAACATTCACATCATATGGTGTTATAATGAGAACTGAAATTAAGCAGGTTTTAATTTGAGCTGGCAAGTGAGTATACAATTGGTGATTGTGCACAATATTTTAATAATCATGATAAATTACTGTCCCAAATGCCAAAAATTAGCCTTGCTATCTGCCTTTATACATTGCATAAACAGAAACAGGGGAAAAAAGATGGATGTAATTTACCCCCCAGGGAAGCACTTGGAAATACTTTCCAAGGCAACCTGAATTAAATAAAATTGCTCTCTTTATTTACTCTTACTATAAACTGTCTTAAAAAGTTAATATTAATGAGTCTATGAATTGAAAAGATATTTCTTATCGACCAAAGTGTTTAGTTCAAAATGTCTTCTACTGTCATATTATACATTTCCAAAAATAATATTATACTTGCATTCCATTGTTGTGTCTTTAAATGTCAGGGGAAGATTATGATTTACTGTGCAAAACGTTTAATTGATTATTACAAGACAAACGTTAAGAAAGCTGATTGTACTGTTGACTTGACTCCATGGGACAAATGAAAAAAAGTTGTTTTATTCTACACAGGTAATCCACCTGAAGCTAAGAATGTTCAGACTCGCCAATAACGGTGGGAGGCCCACCAGGAAAATTTTGGGTTGCTGCTGGAAGGGGTATTGGTTAGGCCAGCAGGGGGGCACTTACTCTGTGGTCTATATGTAGATTCCAATGTCCTAGTGTAGGACAATTACACTGTGCAGTAAAAATGTTGTTGTCCTTTGGATGAGACATAATGTCAAGGTAATGGTACTCTGTATTTATAAAAGATTCCTGAGCATCCTTTGTAAAGAGTAAGGTGTATGCTGTTGTCTTGGCTAAATTGCCCTCTAGGGCCTAGTTATTCTGGTCCCCCAATCATCCTCTAATTCGCTAGCTGTCTCTCAGTCATTCACCACTTAACAGCCAATTTGTGGTGGGTGCACTGGAGCAAAATGGCTGCCATTGCACCATCCCTGTGGTTGCTGTATATTACTGAGGGTCTTTCCATTCACCATGTAAAGTGCTTTGACTAGTGAGAAAACAACTATACAAATGTAGAAAATTATATCATTTCACATTGGAATTTCAAATATTCAATGTCTCCATTAAGAAAGCTACAGTTCCTACAGAACAGAATGTATTGCCGATAAACAAATGCATTGTCTCCTGTATGTTTCCAATTTGTTCCTTGAAAAAAAATGTGTAGTCCATGACTCGCTCTGGGGTGGGTCTGTGGTGGGCATGCACAAGCATTGTATCTTGAATGAGATGGCACAGAGCAGAAAGAGATAGATGGTTTGGAGATGCTGAACTTACTGTGGTTAAAAGTGAAAGAGTTATCCAGGCTGCTCAGCTGTTGTAATCTGGCATGCATCATTCCTGCTCTGTTACGGGATACAGGCAAAGTCTGAGATTTCCGTTCATGTGCTATGGGTCCCACCCCCTCCTGGTTCCTAATGGGCAAATGGGACATAAGGCAATGTTAGAAAAGGCTAACTTGCAGCAAAGCAGAGAGTTAGTATGCAGGATCTTTGATGAATACACCACACAACACCACTGCTGTAGTGATGGAGAAAAAATAAACACATCAATTTTGTGTCTTTAAATGTTACACGGTCAGAAGACAATTTTCCTTAATTGCGCGAAACATTTAAATGACCATGATAAACCAAAAGTTAAAAAATGTTGATTGCACATTTTTTCCCAGACTGCACAACTGTTAAACTTTTGGTATAACTCAATGGAGTAGATGAGAAGAGTTCTTTAATTGTTTTATTGATTATACATATAGTTGTATATCATATAGGTAGCAATATACACAAATATATAATCAATTATTTTCATGCAGTGTCCAACAAAAAAATTTCAGTCTGGAACTCTCATAACATAAAACCAAATTTTAAAAACAAGAAGAGAAATATGGTAGATTTAAAGAAAACCGAAGACAAAACCCCTTCTTGGCTGAAAAGCGGCAAAAGCTAACTCATGCAATTTAAATGCTGTAAAAGAAAACAAAAAACACAAGAAATGAGTAAAGAAGCAAGTATGATGAAACAGCAGAACTCAAGACAGAAGGCCAAGCAATGCCATGCTTTCAGCAAAAACAGCAACAAAAAGGATAACTTTTAAACCTAAATCTTACCCAAGAAGGAGGGGACAGGAGCCATTTACATTATTAAACTTGTCAGCATTCAAGTGTGAAAAACAGAAAAAGTGAAGGTGAGTTAGCAAGGGGGTTGTGAATTAATCCAACAGTGTACCACCACCAGAAAGTCTCAGAGGCCACACGTGCCTATTGTCAGGACAGGGAGTGCAATGCATTAAATATAACAATTAAGTTAAGTATAATGTATGGGCAACACAAGCATAATTCATGGCTAGAAAGAAGAGACATATTAGTTAAAATAAAAAAGCAAAATTCTTTTGACACAATTAAATGTTTTTTTCAATACCAGTAAGAATATGAAAATCAGAGACATTAAAAAAAACATTAACACTGATACTGATCTATAATAGCCACATGAATGAAGAGCTCACTTAGCTTATACTTTTTAGCTCCACTTTCTTGGCATGTTTTACAGATAAAAATCTTGCTTCAAAATTACTACCTCAGAGGTTTATTATTTAAGTTATTTTCCCAAAGCAGCATAGCACTGCTCATCTGATTTTGTTGGTAAAACAAAAAGATGAAGTATAATAATATTTTAACATAGTGCAGTAACATGTTCTACTGTGAAAACAACTATGATTTATGCTGAACTGGAGACAGAGAGTTTGGCAAATAATTAAATGGGAAAAATAAGCTATAGCAGCAAAGAGTAAAGCAAAACCAAAATTACAGGACTTGCACACTTTTTAAAGACACCATGTAAAATGTTACAAAACAGGGTAAATTAACATTGAAAATTAGTGGGATGGCTTATAAAAAGTTATTTAACATATGTCAAGGTAATAATAAACAAAAATAACATCAAAAATCCAACTAAAATACTGTCTTTGACAGAAATTAACTGTGAAAGAAAATGAAGATCAGCACAAAAAAGCAGCCTGGATTTTACACAATGCCCCAAGTACAGCATTTCTGCAGGACTCTCATGCACTGTTACAAAACATAGGCAAGGTATTTTATGCCACTAACAAGGTTTGAAAGATGCTAAATGTTACCTTGCAATATATCTCTTTCCCATATATCTGAACTGATGAAGACAAACTCTGTAGACACAAGAAAAAAGATATTTGTCATTGTTAAAATTAGGCAACATAGATATTACAGGTTATTTATAGTTTGGGTAAAAAGTCTACAGAACATATGTAGAAACTGTTCCTACTGTAATTTAATACTGTTTCCCTGTAAAAATTGTTCTAATACTTAAATAGCAATAATAAATTAAATTCATCAACTAAATGTGCCTATTTCAAAACATTATACTTACCTTTAAAGATTTTTATTCAGAGTAAATATTTAAATCAATGATGAAACCTGCCTTGTACAGTAAAGTGTTCAGTATAATAATTAAACATAAAAACTATGCCACAGCACTGCATCTTTTTATTTTATTGAAAATGGAAAAAAAAATGAAAACTTAAAATTTTAAAATGTAAATACTTGAGAAAATAAGTAATTATAAATTATACTGAAAGTGGGTGTTTATACACGTGTTAGGTCATTTATAAAAATCCTTGACAGATCCAGTTGCAAATTATGATGGCTACTGTGGAAAAAAGAATGCAGAGAAGGAGTTGTAAAAAACAGACAGTGTTCAATTGATCAGTGCAAAAAATTGACCTAGTCAGACTACACATCCTAAACAAGTGTGGAACAGACCAAAACAACACTCTTTGAGCTGAATGCTTCTTTTGGTGATGTTTGCAGACTTTAAAAGACACAAAGATGTTTACTGTATAAAATGGCTAGGAGTCCTATGTCAAGGATGACCTGTAATTGAAGCTTTGCCTATCATGATAGGCACTCTCATGCAACTATGGGCTGTAAGTGTAATGTGAACAGGAACTCTGATCCAATCAGGAGAAGTCACATTCTACCTTAAAAATATGTCTGAAATAGTCTCTTCTACTCTACGCATGACTGCATTTGTTTCTGTGCCTTTGTGCCTCTTTCCTATTTTAGCCTTTTGTCAGAATTACAACCCCTACTTCAAAAGCATATCTCAATGTCTAAATTATGCAACATAAAAGCTGTTCAACAAGGCATGGATTGAACACAGCACCAGTGTAGGACAAAGTGGGACTCATTTTGCTATGCTTTTAGTGACATACAAAAACTGTTAAAACAGCATATTTAAAAGAGATGGGAGAAATTCAGATGCTTGCCTCCCCTCCCATCTGCAATCCTGAATAAACAAATAAACTGCCCAGCATACTAAACTTTGTTCAGCTTTATACTTCATCTGAGAGCAAAGGTGTAAATCAAATTGAGCTGACACTTTTGCCGAGGCTCACTTAGACAAAAGGCACACACATTACCATTCATCTTAGGCTTATGACTGTGAACTAAACATGTGTCGGACAAAATAACGGTACTATAAGAAGGAACTGGTTCTGTAAATGAACATGACTTTGAGGTTACACCTTCCTAGAAAACAGCTGCATTCATCTCTTTTCATACTCTGAAATTTAAAAGCTGCATTTATCTTTCTGCTCTCTTTAAAAGCTGATGAGCAGCTCTCTTTTTGTGGGAGCTGAACACCAATAATCTATTCTCTAAGAGCTGGATGTCCTGAACTATCTCTTAATTGTATTTTTGGTTACTTAAAACAAGCGTGCTTCAGTTACCTTGATATAAGTCTAAGGGCCAGTGGCTGCCTTCTAAAGATAAAGGTAAAAATAAAGAGGGCGCCTTAACAAATTATTTAATTAATTACTGACTCTGCCAGAGGCAAAAACCAATAATTAGTTGAATTAGTTAAAATCTTCTTTTTTTATTGCACTGTTCAAAAGGCAAAAAATCTTATTGAAAGACTGTGTTTTTTAACTGCTTTTTAGTACCGATATAAATCAAAACTCTTAATAACTACTAAAAAGCAAACCAAACTATTGATTTCTCAAGTTCAACTGTGGAAACAGCATCAGCTAAACATACTGTACCTTTTACAAGCTATTCAATTTAAAGTGTTTTTTAAAGTGTAACAATTAATATCTCTCATTCATAGTTGTGCTTTAAAGCAAGTAAGAGCAAAATGTGACATTATATGAAAATGAAATTTACAAAAAATAAAGTGTTGTTTAAAAAAAAAAATCTAAAGAACTTTGTTCAGCTGAGGATGTATTACATGCTGTCTTTCAAGTCTATATACGAGAAATTATCCTGTTTTTAAGATTTATGCGTTTATCATTAGATTGTGTTAATCCAAGTGTAGTCCAGATATCATAATTAAACTGTAATGGCTAGGAAATCTGTTCCATAGAGAAAGGTAATAAAAAGTAAAGTACAAGCACTTCTGAAAGTTTCACTATTCATTTGCTTTCCCAAAAGGAAAGCTAATGGGTAGCTACCCTCTTACACACCAGATGGCCCAGTAACGGGCCAAGTGATTATTTAAAAATCTTTCACCATATCACAGAGGTGAACTATGCCACACACCAACCCAAAAAATACCTTGTTTGCAAGCATTGGGTGTCAACTTTACACTCCAAGTAATCAAATTGCTACAATATTTACAGTTGACTTTTATTTTGGTATAAAATCATATGTGTGGTGTTTCATAAATTGTCACCAAAAATAGTTGAAAATATTCTTCAAACAAAATTTGAAAAAACAATCCTTAGCATTACTTATACATGAAATATACTGTATCAGAAAACAAACATTTGAAAAAATTATTGTTTCTTTTTTTCCTGACATGGCAGCAGATTCAAGTACAGTGATCCCTCGCTATATCACGCTTCGACTTTCGCGGCTTCAGTCTATCGCGATTTTTTCTCATACATGCTTACGTCACTACACATGCACTTTCTGAGAACTTTTATCTAAGCCCCACGATGACTTGTAAACGTGCTGCTTTTTCTAAGCCTTCTGACAATAAAACTAAGCGCTGGAGGAAGATGCTTACTATCCAGGAGAATGTGAAACTCTCGGATATGATTAAAGATGGCAAAACTCTACAAAAGCCTCCTCGCGCATATGAAAATACAGCGCCAGCAACTGCCTATCAAGATGTTCTTCAGCCGCACACCCAGACACCCACTGCCTACTCCTAGTACTCCTTCAGCGGAAGAAATTAACAACGCACCTGCTGAAGATACTCCACGACCTGAAGTCTCTCCTACTGAGGTCGTGCCTTCATAGGTTGGTGGCTGTGTGTAAGAACTGTGTGTGTGTAATTAAATGTACAGTACAATAATTTACTATATAAAAGCGGTCGGGATTGTCCTTCCGTCCCGTGAGTGCAAAGCGTAGCGGTATTCTGCTTATCACAGACTTACTACTTGCGGCTTGCAGTAAGAAGCGATGCGATGTGAGCAGAGTTCTGGTGCTCCCATCATTCCCTTGCTTTTGTGCACGATGTGCTGAAAAAAATTAACAAAATTATGTCTCTGGAAATAATTAATGTTGATGGAGTACAAATGCCTCACCGCGTAGTAAATATCAGGGGAGATGGTGCTTGCTTATTCTCATCTATAGTTTATTTAGTGCATGAAACTCCATCTTTAGCGATACAGATTCGGGCTGACATTGTACGACTTTGCACAGGCACTTGAGGGGATAAAAAAACAGGTTTTCGGGAGATGTTATGAATGGGCACTTTGATGTTCTCATTCCCAAAACATACATGCCTGATGTACACATGGAGCGCATACAAATTGAGGATAAAATTCGGTCGCCTTAAAAGGCGGGTGAGCCTAGTAATCTATACTAATAAAAGGCAAAGACCGACCGACCGCCCTCCCTCCCTCCCTCCCTCACTCACTCACTCCTCACTCACTCACTCACTCACTCACCACTAATTCTCCAACTTCCCGCGTAGGTAGAAGGCTGAAATTTGGCAGGCTTATTCCTTACAGCTTACTTACAAAAGTTGGGCATGTTTCATTTCGAAATTCTACGCGTAAGGGTCATAACTGGAACCTATTTTTCTACATATAATGTAATGGAGTTGAGTTAGAGATGGCCGTGGGGGGCGGAGTTTCGTGTGACATCATCACGCCTCCTACGTAAGTACGTAGAGAACAAGGAAGAACTCCAAACAGCGATGAGCACAAAACGCCATTTCACAATTGAGAAGGCAGAAAAACATTATGAAGCAAATGATGCATACAAGCATATTCATAAGTACAGTTACTGCGGAAACAACGCACGGCGTGAACCGTAAGTATATATTAAATTAAGTTCATAGACAGGCTGCCACTAGCGTTTGTAATTTAGTGCCTGCCCATATAAGGCCGTCCATCAGCGGCAATCCAATACAAACACTGCCGGTAAATATTCACGTGTGAAGGACTGTGCTTATGCAGAGGAAGATGAGATGGTCAGGGTGGTGTTTGGCACAGACTCATTGAAACTGCGAGAGAAACTTTTAAGTGCGGGTCTTAGCTGACATTACGAGATGGCACCAGCACAGCTGGGAACCTTCGATGCAAGAACACCAAGCGGCTCACGTGAACTGGCGAGTGCACAGACAAAAGCAACAGTTCCAAAGAGTGCTGAACAAAAACCGAATTACACAATTGAAAAGGCAGCAAAAAAATATGACGTCTGATACATACAATCATATTCATAAGTGCGCTACTGCGGAAACAAAGCACACGGTGGAAAAAGTGAATGTCCCGCTAAAGGAAGACAGTGTAAAAAACCCGTGCATGCAGTTTGTCACATCTCAGATAAAGAGGAAGACGAGCTGTTTATTGATGCAGTAAGAAACTAATCGATGAATGAAACCTCTTATCTTTACAACGATTGACAAACACGGAATGTAACTTGAACACAACACATCGTACAAATACGACCCTGATTGAAACAAATAATGATAATCAAATCCTTGATGACAGCAACATTCAATAACACTCACAAAACAATTACTGTATATTGACAATCATGTTACGTTATTTTTAAAATGTTCCCTTTTCTTTTTCATAACTTCTACTTCTCCACTGCGATACGCGGGTATATATATAAATGTATATATATACCCCGATCTACAGTACATACTCTCGCATAGACAAGCCACACGCTGTGGCGCAGTTGTAGAGTCTTCGTCTCTAATGCCGACATTCGAGGTTCGATTCCCGTGATGCATGTACTCCATAACGCGTTAAAAAAATAACGCATTTAATCACACTTTGAATTCCAAGCAAACGGGAACTTTTGTCAATGCATGTTTTCATGGTACATCCATTACACTGATGCACACATCACAGCTACAAAAATGTTAGAGTCGGAATAAAACGCGTTCCTACGACTGATCATTTCGACTACCCGAGCGAAGCCTTGATAAAAGCATGGTTTTGTGCACACTGAAAAGCAAGAAAAATTAGATGCATTACAGAAAGCGGACTTTGTGGCTCTTACTGGGGATCATTGGACTTCCGTGACCGTTAGTAATTCTAATTACATCTAATTATAAAATGTTCAATGATCACACTGTTTTAGTCTAATGTACAAAATAATTTTGGCTAATGTTACTCGGAGTTTAAAGATTAAGTTGGTCAAATTACCTTTTATGTTTCTGACTTATTTTTTTAAGAAGAAAAACTGCACTTTATGTTGAAATTTTGGTTATTATTATTTAAAGACAATACTATTCTGAAAATCTACTTAAAGTACTTAAACTACCACTTTATTTTAAGTCTGCCCAATTTTAACCAGGTATGATATTTTTGTTTCTGTTTTGAATTCAAATGCAGTTTAAAGGCTTTTTTCAGAAATTAAAACAGCCTCAGTTTACAATATTCATGTCCATGTCTATTATTTGATTCTGTCACCCACTAAAACCCTTTTAAATTAAAAAAAAAACATTTGCGATTTGGGGCAAATTTACGTGTGCGATTACATACGATTAATCAAGATTAATTCTTACACAGCCTCTAATTAATTGGATTAATTTTTTTAATAGAGTCCCACCCCTAATATATATATATATGTGGATATATATATGTAGATTTGTATATATATGTGTATATCTATACTAATAAAAGGCAAAGCCCTCACTCACTCACTCACTGACTCACTCACTCACTGACTCATCACTAATTCTCCAACTTCCCGTGTGGGTGGAAGGCTGAAATTTGGCAGGTTCATTCCTTACAGCTTCCTTACAAAAGTTGGGCAGGTTTTATATCGAAATTCTACGCGTAATGGTCATAACTGGAAGCAGTTTTTCTCCATTTACTGTAATGGAGATGAGCTTCAATGCCGTGGGGGAGTTTAGTGTGACATCATCACGCCTCCCACGTAATCACGCAGTACATAGAAAACCAGGAAGACCTCAAAAAGCGCTCAAGAAAACATGCATTATATAATTGAGAAGGCAGCGAAACAATAAGAAGCGAAAGTGACATATACAACCATATTCATGAGTTCTGCTACTTGAAACAAAGCACGATGTAAACCTACACTTTAAATTAAGTTCATAGACAGGCTACCGCTGGCGTTTGTAATTTAGTGCCTGCCCATATAAGGCCGTCCGTCAGCGGCAATCCAATAGCAAACTGCCACGGGTAAATATTCACGGGTGAAGGACTGTGCTTATGGAGAGGAAGATAAGATGGTCAGGGTGGTGTTTGACACAAACTCAGCGAAACTGCGAGAGAAAGTTTTAAGTGCCAGGACTAAGGTAACATTAAATAAAGCTATGGACATAGCACGAGATGGCACCAGCACAGCTGGGAACCTTCGATGCAAGTACACCGAGTGGCTCACGTGAACTGACGCAGTGCACAGATAAAAGCAACAGTTCCAAAGAGCGCTGAACAAAACCGAATTACACAATTGAAAAGGCAGCAAAAATATGAAGCGCCTGATAAGCATATTCATAAATGCAGCTACTGTGGAAACAAAGCACACGGTGGAAAAAGTCAATGTCCCGCTAAAGGAAGACAGTGTAAAAAACCCGTGCATGCAGTGTGTCAGGTCTCAGATAAAGAAGAAGAC